>NC_084612.1:37978116-38133116 GCF_033978795.1 Nerophis ophidion
ATGGCGTGGAACACCGCAGAGGCCACCACAGTGTATATGTTTATTTTACTTTTATTCATAGCTGTATGTAGAAGTGTCTGGTTGTATCTGCTGCTTCAATGTCTTTAATGTCCTCTGTGTTCTTTGATGTTTGATGTTTCCCTCTTACATACATGTAAGAGGGATGTGTACTATTGCTATGAGTTGGTTTTTTTTTTCCCCTTGGCCTCAGTCTGCACCCCCACTCCAGGGCCCAGGCTAAGAACTATTTTTATTTATTTTTTTTAATTTTAATCTTGTATTCTTCCCCCCCCCCCTGTTTACCTGTATGTCATCTTTTTTGTAAGGGGCGCTGGAAGCCGGCAGACCCGTCAGCGATCCTGTTCTGTCTCCCTGTAATGTTTGTCTGATCTTGAATGGGATTGTGCTGAAAATTGTAATTTTCCTGAAGGAACTCTCCTGACGGAATAAATAAAGTACTATCTAATCTATGTAATCTTATATATATATATATATATATATGTATATATATATATATATATATATATATATATATATATATATATATATATATATATATTATACATGTATATATATATATATATATATATATATATATATATATATATATATATATATATATATATATATATATATATATATATATATAGGGGTGTGGGAAAAATTGTTACGAATTTGAATCGCTATTCTCACGTTGTGCGATTCAGAATCAATTGTCATTTAAAAAAAATCTATTTTTATTTATTTTATTTAAATTTAATTTTTTTAATCAATCCAACAAAAAAATACACAGCAATACCATAACAATGCAATCCAATTCCAAAACCAAACCTGACCCAGCAACACTCAGAACTACAATTAACAGAGCAATTGAGAAGACACAAACACGACGCAGAACAAACCAAAAGTGGTGAAACAAAAATGAATATTATCAACAACAGTATCAATATTAATTATAATTTCAGCATAGCAGTGATTAAAAAAACCCTCATTTAATAGTGTCACAGTGGCTTACACTTGCATCACATCTCACAAGCTCGACAACACACTGTGTCCAATGTTTTCACAAAGATTAAAAAATTCATATTTTTGGTTAGTTTAATAGGTAAAACAAATTTACATTATTGCAATCAGTTGATGAAACATTGTTATTTACAATTATAAAAGTTTTTTTTTTTAAATCTACTTCTCTGCTAGCATGTTAGCAGACTGGGGTAGATTTTTCCAAAATCCTATGTATTGAATGAATACAGAATCGTTTTGAATCGGAAAAATATCGTTTTTGAATTGAGAATCGAAAAAATTAATTTAGAATCGAATCGCGACCCCAAGAATCGATATTGAATCGAATCGTGGGACACCCAACGATTCACAGCCCTAATATATATATATATATATATATATATATATATATATATATATATATATATATATATATATATATATATATATATATATATATATGTATGTATGTATTTCTGTCTGGACTGGAGCCTGCACTGCCTCAGACTGGAAGTCTCTCCAGAGAGTGGTGAGGACGGCGGAAAAGATCATCAGGACTCCTCTTCCTCTTATCCAGAAGATCGCAAAAAGCCGCAGCCTGACCAGGGCTCAGAAAATCTGCAGGGACTCCTCCCACCCCCACCAAGGACTGTTTTCACTGCTGGACTCTAGAAAGAGGTTCCGCAGCCTCCAGGTTCTGTAACAGCTTCTTCCCTCAGGCCGTAAGAGTCTTGAACGCATCAAAATAATCCCCTCAATTCACCCCAAATATGGATTAACTCGCTGGAATATAAAGACAATATAACATACATCCGTAAACCTGGATGCATATGCAAAAGTGCAATATATTTATCTGTACAGTAATCTGTTTATTTATATCTACACCTTATTGCTCTTTTATCCTGCACTACCATGAGCTAATGCAACAACATTTTGTACTTATCTGTACTGTAAAGTTCAAATTTGAATGACAATAAAAACAAGTCTAAGTCTAAATTTAAGTCTATATGTCTCTCTCAGACAAAATAAATCAAAGTGATGCATACGCAGCGGCATAAAAGAGAACTAAGTGTGTCGACCTTTCTTGCTCACGCACAGACCGCACCTTACCCTTGACTCTGAACAGGCTAAGCAGTACAAAACGAACATATGTGCTAAAAATGTAAGTACGCATTGTTACCCCGAGTTGGTGAAGAAGAAAGGTCACGCACAATCAATGCTGACCTTCATAGTTTCATGTTCTATTTGTTCCTAAGTGACTTTGACAATAATACCGTGACTCTGTGTATGTACAGTATGTGAGGTGTGAATGAGGACAAGCAGTATAGAAAATGGAAGGATAGTTTTAATGGACTATCTTTAATTTCTCTTTACACTTGTACTACAGTTAAGAACAGTATTGGTTGGTCATTTTCCAGCAATGGGTAATATAATCTAATTCATTACTATTTGAAAGGTTTGAAACGTCATTACTGTTTCGGTCAGAGCTGTTGTGCGCCATCAGGAGAGAAATTTGTACCATACATTATTTATAAACTGATTGCTAATGTAAATAATTCAATGTATATACTATGATGATTAACCTGTGTGATGACTGTATTATGCTGATAGTAAATATTTGTACCATGAATTGATTAACGTGGACCCCGACTTAAACAAGTTGAAAAACTTATTGGGGTGTTACCATTTAGTGGTCAATTGTACGGAATATGTACTGTACTGTGCAATCTACTAATAAAAGTTTCAATCAATCAATCAATCAATCATTGCTTTGTTGCTGTTGCTTTTGTGACATTATCCTTCTGCTGAATGTGTGTTCTATTCTGAACATAAATATAAATGCAACACTTTTGTTTTTGCTCCCATTTTTCATGAGTTGAACTCAAAGATCTAAAAGTTTTACTATATGCTGATGTCAACGTTGTGAATGGAGTGGCCGATGGTGGGGGTGGGGTTAAGGTGTGTGCAGGCGTATGTTATGAACAACGAATGCAAGTGTCTTTTATTGATGGCATTTTGAATGCACAGCGATACCCTGACAGGATCCTCAGGCCCTTTGTTGTTCCATTCACCCGAGAACATCACCTCATGTTGCAGCATGACAATGCATAGCCCCATGTTGCAAAGGTCTGAACACGATCCCTGGAAGCTGAAAACATCCCAGTTCTTGCAGGGCAAGCATACTCACCGGACATGTCACTAACTGAGCATGTTTGGGATGCTATGGATCTGCGTATACTACAGCGTGTTCAAGTTCCTGCCAATATCCAGCAACTTTGCACAGCCATTGAAGAGGAGTGGACCAACATTCCTCAGGCCACAATCAACAACCTGATCAACTCTATGCAAAGGAGATGTGTTGCACTGTGTAAGGAAAATGGTGGTCACACCAGATACTGACTGCTTTTCTGACATACTGTACTGTAGCATACATACTGTATGGAATATAGAAAACTAGCTAGACTCTTGGATACTTGAGCACTGTGGAAGCTTGTTAATGGTCAAATTAATAAATATCCCTACTTGGCAAGTAGGCATTCTTGTTGAAATGTCCACGCATTCTATAACAACGGAAAGCTCAGACACTTTTTCCCCGGTTGCAGTAAACATGCAGCTCAAAGAGGTGTATTGTATCTAAAGTGCATCTGGAAAGAAATCAAAAATAGTTTATCACAGTAGTAAATGCAGTGGATTCCTACCAACCAAAAAATTGTACATAACCTAAATCATATATACTATATAATATGTATGATATGTAGAAAACACATTACTTAACTGTGAAAATAATGAAAACATTTAAAATGTATTTGTAAACACTGTAATGTCACCTCATCGCAGGGCCAACATTGTATAAAATGTTATTTTCAAGGAAAAACATACTTAATTTAAGTGTAACTAAGGCCCCAGGGAACTTGTTCCTGTTGACTTCTGCTGTATGTGGACATAAAGTAGTATCGTTGATTGATCCTGGTCCCAACTTAGACGATTTAGTCTGCAGTATTTCATTTTGTGGTAAATCGATGCAAAACAGCTGTCCACCGGCTCTTGAACATGAATGTAACTATTCATTTGGCTGGAGTCAATGGAAGACAGCAATGGTTGATGTAAAATGTATTTGTAAACACTGTGATGTCACAAGCATGTAAATACTCTAAAATTAATGATATTATTATTTTTAGATTTAAAATGTATATTAAATTCACAACATTGGATGGTTGTGTCAGTCATTGGTACTTTAACTTTAACTTATAAATAAATGGGTTGTAGTTGTATAGCGCTTTTCTACCTTCAAGGTACTCAAAGCGCTTTGACACTACTTCCACATTTACCCATTCACACACACATTCACACACTGATGGAGGGAGCTGCCATGCAAGGCGCTAACCATGCAAGGCGCTAACCAGCACCCATCAGGAGCAAGGGTGAAGTGTCTTGCTCAGGATACAACGGACGTGACAAAGTTGGTACTAGGTGGGAATTGAACCATGGACCCTTGGGTTGCGCACAGCCACTCTACCACTGCGCCATGTCGTCCCCAGGTGGGACTTTATATTGTTACTTTATACTTCAGGTAGGTGGAACGGCACTTGTACTTTCGGTTCAAAGCACTAAACAGATAGTAAATACTGTAGTGAGCGTAGTGCGTGCAGTGAGAGAACTCGTCCAAAAGATGCCATCATAGCACAAACAATACCACCATTTGTTGAATGAAAAACGTCATGGCCGTTAGCAAAGAAATATCCATCAATTAGCCACACCGTTTTATAAGCCGCATGGTCCAAAGCGTAGGGAAAAAGTAGGGGTTAATAGTCCGGAAAATACAGTTATATTATTTCCTTACAACCTGCCGTGGGCCAGTAAAAACTAGTCGTGGGTGTCAATGATCACACCTTTAACTGAAACAGTAGGCTGCTGCATTAAAATATACCCTGAAAGTAGTCAAGAGTGCAAACTACAGCCCAACAAGCACAAACAAATGTCCAATATTTGAAGAAACAAGCTCAAAACAAAAATTGTACCAAATGTACAACATTTCCTGGTCACACCGTGTGGACGACCATGACTTAGGTACTTCAACCATTCAGCAAAAAACATAATGAAATTTCTACAGAAAGAAGATGTTGTATATATTGTATTTTTCTTTCCATCCATCCATTTTCAGAATCAGAATCAGAAATACCTTATTAATACCCCAGGGAAAAATAAACATTTCAGCACAATCCCATTCAAGATCAGAGAAATATTACAGGGAGACAGAACGGGATCGCTGACGGGTCTGCCCTTACAAGAACGGTGAGATACAGGTAAACTAGTGCAGGGGGGTTGTGGTTCGGTCCAAGCCTGGGCCCCTTGGAGAGGGGGTCCGGACTGAGGCCATGGGAAAAAACAACTCATAGCCATAGCACACAGCCCTCTTACATGTATGTAAGAGGGAAACATTAAAGAACACAAAGGACATTAAAGACATTAAAAGAGCAGAGCTAATGCAACCAGCCCGCTTCTACATACCATTTTCTACCACTTCTCCTTATTGGGGTCACGGGGGGTGCTGGAGCCTATCTTATCTGCATTCGGGCGGTAGGCAGGGTACACCCTGGACAAGTCGCCACCTCATCGCAGGGCCAACATTGTATAAAATGTTGTTTTCAAGGAAAAATATACCTAATTTAAGTGTAACTAAGGCCCCAGGGAACTTGTTCCTGTTGACATCTGCTGTATGTGGACGTAAAGGATTATTGTTGATTGATCCTGGTCCCAACTTAGACGATATAGTATGCAGTATTTCATTTTGTGGTAAATCGATGCAGAGCAGCTGTCCACCGGCTCTTGAACATGAATGTAACTATTCGTTTGGCTGGAGTCAATGGAAGACAGCAATGGTAGATGGCAGCATCTAACGATACATGCCCATTGCACATGCGTAGTGCTTGTACAGCCTCTGTGACCCACACAGCAGTCTAAAGTGAAAACTGACAAATAAAGTCAACTGGTGTTCTCATGTTCGGAAGGTTCCCTTTTTCACACACAGGAACATCTTCTTCTTAACCTCATCCCAGAGTTTCAAACTAAGATCTTCAGTGTGTACAGGGTGCTCGGAACTAACGTAGAAACAAATAATAATAATAATAATAATAATAATAATAATGAATCTGACTCATGTAGCGCTTTTCTATCAACTACATACCCAAAGTGCTCACAGAGAAGTGCGAACCCATCATTCATTCACTCCACATTCACTTTGCTGGTGGTAAACTACAAGTGAGGAGTTGGTTAAGTTCAGGACGAGGGTAAAGGAATGAGATTTGTTGAAATCAAAATATTACGTTGAATCACTTATTGGCAACCAATAATACATACATATAATGAATACATCCAAACACTTTATTAATATTTATTATGTGCATGATCAAAGAAAGGTTGATATCGTATGTAGCTTTTAAACAAAAACAGGTTTTAGCACATCAGCATCGGATCAACAACAGTCCTTTACAATCTCATTGATACCATAAACATGTCCAACTCTTTCTTTTTTCGGACACGATAAAGGCTTGAATAATTTCAAACACGTCATCACCTATAATAGTATTTGTCTTACATGTAGTAATCAGTTGTGGATAAACAAAGCCCGAAAGCAGTAGACATCAGAGGTGTGGACTCGAGTTAGACTCGAGTCATGAATTTGAAGACTTTAGACTTGACAAAATGTAAAGAGACTTGCAACTCGACTCAGACTTTAACATCAACGACTTGTGACTTCATTTGGACTTGAGCCGTTTGACTTGCTACTTTCCTCAAAACCCAAAGATTAAAAAGTTATTCAGGAGCGCTCTGTATATTCCATTGTGTACAAGTGTGTGTCTGTCAGCGTGTGCGCTCTCAATACAACAGCCAATCAAATTACATTACGTTGTTTTCATCCCACAGCATTCATCCAACCAAATTGCAGGACAACCAACGAAGAAGAGTCGTCAAACAACGGGCCAGTGAGAAAAAAATTATACCAAAGTTGGTTTCGTTCAGGTATAAAAACTAAGACTTGGTCAACAAAAAATTAATTGCAGTATGCAAACATGCGTTTCGAAGATTACAGACGGAGACGCAACACTTCCAACTTTGTTCGACATTTGAAAATGCACAAAGAAAGGTAAGTTTTGAATGTAAGCTAAGGTTTATTGGCTGACTAACGTAACTTTTATTTGCTGTGTAGTTAAATCAGTGAGGCTGTAAACTCACTGCTAACGTTATGAAAATAGACATCTTATAAGTAGACGCAGCATCGAGCGCTACTGCCTACTGGCGCTGACGTGACGCGGAGTGGTGATCCACTCCACTCATTGCAATTTATTTGGCAGGAGCAATGAACTGTCAGCACATTTAATTCATTTTATATCACTTAATACCACTGATTTTCACAAACGTTTTTGTGATACGTGTAGCTATAATAGAGGACACATGTTTTGGCGTGTTTTATTATTCATAGTTTACTTAACAGTAATAGAATATTTTTATATGCTATAAATGACCAGACGTCGGAGCTCAAAACTGGGAATATAATCCCAGAGAAGGGGGAAAAAGACGGTCAGCTATTTTTAAGTTGAAAAAACAATATGATTAGGGTATATATACATGTGTATATCCTACATAAACAATGTATGAATATACTGGATATCTATATATCTTAGGGACTTATGGACTGTATCTCTGTTGCTGCAACAGAGTTTATTCTGTTTTGGCACTTTGTATTTATATTTTGTATTACAATCTTCCCTTAAATGATAATGTTTACAGTGATTGTTTTATATGTATTTTTTATGTATGTCGCTTTGGATAAAAGCATCTGCCAAATACTTAAACATAAGCATATATAAAAACCTGAAAGTCTTTATATCAACTAAAACCATCAATCTGTTTCACTGGCATACTTGCCAACCCTCCTGGATTTTCCGGGAGACTCCCGAAATTCAGCGCCTCTCCCGAAAACCTCCCGGGAAAAATTTCCTCCCGAAATTCAGGCGGAGCTAGAGGCCACGCCCCCTTCAGCTCCATGCGGACCCGAGTGACATGTACAAAGAGCGTCCATCCATCCTTTTCCTACCGCTTATTCCCTTTTGGGGTTGCGGGGGGCGCTGGTGCCTATCTCAGCTACAACAGGCAGAAGGCGGGGTACACCCGGGACAAGTCGCCACTTCATCGCAGGTACAAAGGGCGTGTCTGCCCAATGACGTTATAACTGAAGAATGATTGAGGGCGAGTTCTTGGTGTCTTATGTGGGTTTATTGTTAGGGAGTTTCATTAACCTCCTCCCAGAGCGGTAAAACAACACACAACAACAGCAGTCCAAATTCGTCTACCGTAAAGCAGTTTGTCTGCCAAACAGCAATGTGTTGTGACACTCTTAAACAGGACAATACTGCCATCTAGTGTACATCCATATGGTTAGAAAAACAAGGATGGCATATTCAACCCTCAACTCAACAATGAGTAGATGAGTGTTCTGTGTGTGTAAATGTTTAAATAAATGAACACTGAAATTCAAGTATTTCTTTTATTTACACACATATATATATATATATATATATATATATATATATATATATATATATATATATATATATATATATATATATATATATATATATATATATATATGTACATATATATATGGACAAAGTCTGGGTGAGAGTGGGGTTGTGGTTGGGGGCGTGGTTAAGAGGGGAGGAGTATATTTACCGCTAGATTCATAGATTCACCAAGTCAAGTATTTCATATATATATATATATATATGTATATATATATGTATATATATATATATATATATATATATATATATATATATATGAAATACTTGACTTGGTGAATCTATGAATCTAGCGGTAAATATACTCCTCCCCTCTTAACCACGCCCCCAACCACAACCCCAGCCAAGTCAAGTATTTCATATATATATATATATATATATATATATATATATATATATATATATATATATATATATATATATATATATATATATATATATATATATATATATATATATATATGAAATACTTGACTTGGTGAATCTATGAATCTAGCGGTAAATATACTCCTCCCCTCTTAACCACGCCCCCAACCACAACCCCAGCCCCACCCCGACTTTGTCCATATATATATATATATATATATATATATATATATATATATATGGACAAAAATAAAAACTTCTGGAGGAAAGTTCTGTGATCAGATGATACACAATTGGCCAAAATTTGTTTGGAGGAGAAAAGGTGAGGCCTTTAATCCCAGAAACACCATCCCTACCGTCAAGCATGGTTGTGGTAGTATTTTGCTCTGGGCCTGTTTTGCTAACAATGGAACTGGTGCTTTACAGAGAGTAAATGGGACAATGAAAAAGAAAGATTACCTCCAAATTCTTCAGGACAACCTAAAATAATCAGCTCGGAGGTTGGGTCTTTGGCGCAATTGGGTGTTCCAACAGGACAATGATCCCAAACACACGTCGAAAGTGGTAGAGGAATGGCTAAATCAGACTAGAATTAAGGTTTTACAATGGCCTTTCCAAAGTCCTGACTTAAACGTGAGGACAATGCCGAAGAAACAAGTCCATGTCAGAAAACAAAAAAAATTAGCTGAACTGCACCAATTTTGTTAAGAGAAGTGGTCAAAAATTCAACCAGAAGCTTGCCAGAAGCTTGTGGATGGCTACCAAAGGTGCCTTATTGCAGTGAAACTTGCCAAGGGACATGTAACCAAATATTAACATTGTTGTATGTATACTTTTGACCCTGCAGATTTAGTAGACCCATTGTAAATTCAGAAAAGAACCAAACTTCATGAATGTTTTTTGTGACCAACAAGTATGTGCTCCTGCAGTTGTGTTTGTTTGTTTTTTTAACTAAAATGGGGACTTTTGTCAAGGCTAGAACCAATTATTCATATTCACAATGATTCTTATGAGGGACTGTTGTTTATTATCGAAACTTTTCGGTTTACAAACCATGTTTAAGACCCAATTTCGTTTGAAAATCAAGGGTTCCGCTGTAAAGTCTCAGTTTCTAAGTTTGGTGACCTGTGTTTTAGTACTTTACTTTCATTTTTAAAATACACACCATAGGTTGTTTCACAACTTGTAAGACTCTTTAGAAAACGCATTTACTTGCAAGGACAATTCAGCCATCATTTTTATTTGAATGGGAAATCAATGCCTGAAATGATTGTAGTAAATAACCCTTGTTAGAAGCCAAAACTTCTTGAATATTGTCAATATGCGGCGCGCTAATTTGCAGTGAAATCTAATCCCAGGTTCGTTCACATAAAAGGCATTATGCATATTTTAATGGCGAGGTGGTTGTTTTTCCAAGCAATTTTCTGCCAGAGTTCATTTTTAATTTATTCATATTTAATTTATTGCTCTCTGCATAGCCACTCTGCAAAAGCAATCAGCAGCCGAATGTAGGGGCCTCATGGAGCCGCAGCTGGCCTTGCCAAGCAGCCTTGCTCTGTGCGGGGATAAACTGGCCTCTCCTGTGTGCATTCAGTCAGGAGGATATCTCCTCCAAAGGGAATGTTCATCCTCCCCTCAGCAGCCTTTTAATCATCCACAAAAATGGTGGGAAATAAAAAAAAAATGTGCCCAGCCTTGAATGGTACCATTTCAACTTCCGTTAAATGTGCTCTCACCTCGGCACTTCTCTCTCTCTGGTACTTCCTGCCCTCAAACGCCTCTGCACTTGAATGCATTTTTTGCAAAGTGCCGCCACTCATTTACTGTTATGCTCCTGCAGTTCTTATCCACCGTCTCCAACACACACACACACACACACGCACACACGCACACACACACACACACACACACACACACACACACACACACACACACACACACACACACACACACACACACACACACACACACACACACACACACACACACACACTCCAAATACCTATCGACCCACCGACACACCTTGAGGAGGGATCCGCGCAACCTTACACATGGAAATGATTTCAATTAATTACCGCTCCCCTTTGACAAGGCTGAGAGGATGAGGGAAACAAAGGCGAGCCGACAACAGCAGCATTTCTCAGGTGTAATGTGCGCCACGTGTAATGAGCAGCGGAAAGGTCATTTGACACATTTCTGCCAGAATGAATTCATTTATTCCGAGCACTTAATTTTGCAGTCACCTCATTGGTGCGCGGCTTGGCAGCGCAGCGAGTGGGTGCATTACCACAAGTGGAGGCTTACTTTCCTCCTGTCTGAAAGTGCTGACCACAGGTCTGTGGGAATGCCAGAAGAGCGAGAGAGAGGTAGTGAAATGGAGTGTGGGAGATCCAATCACCCTTTCTCTCATATCCAAATCACCTCCATCACCTTCAGCATAATTGGAGCGTTCATTACAGTTCAGTAAAAATGCAGCTTGCCATTAGTGGGTCATTTAAAAGTAGACTTGTGGAGAATGAGAGACTCCAGGGGTCATGATACGGGGTCACAGTCAAGTAAATAATGGGAATTGGTCCCGGGGGGTTTCGGGAAACCACGAAGGCTGCATGCCGCCGCACCAACATGCAACTTTTCGCAAAAATAGGGCAGAAATTCAATCATCGGACAGAAAATAAAATGCCCCTTGTGCCTCCTCAACACTGCAATAATTACAAGGGGGCTGCAATTTACTCCATTTTGATGGATTTAGAAACACTTGTGTGACGACTGGAAGCGTTCTTAAGGGGGGCTGGAATTGCTGCACCTGCGGCGAGGCAATTCTTGTCCTTGTTAGGTTGACGGGTGAGCTGGAGCCTATCCCAACTGACATTGGACCACAGGTGGGTAGTAACACGCTACATTTGCTCCATTACAGTTACTGAAGCAACTTTTTACATTTAAAATTCCGTTATATTTATCTTAGTGCCGTCATATGATTACATTGTTAATCAGATAATCACACTTTTAAATGTGGATTAATCCTGGTGAATCACACCTTCTTCCATGATTTAAGTAAGGTCCCTTTAAACCAGGGGTCACCAACGCACCAGGTAGCCCGTAAGGACCAGATGAGTAGCCTGCTGGCCTGTTCTAAAAATAGCTCAAATAGCAGCACTTACCAGTGAGCTGCCTCTATTTTTATTTTATTTTATTTTTTTTTACTAGCAAGCTGGTCTCACATTGCTTGACATTTTTAATTCTAAGAGAGACAAAACTCAAATAGCATTTGAAAATTCAAGAAAATATTTTAAAGACTTTGTCTTCACTTGTTTAAATAAATTCATTTATTTGTTTACTTTGCTTCTTGTAACTTTCAGAAAGACCACTTCAGAGAAAAAATACAACCTTAAAAATGATTTTAGGATTTTTAAACACATATACCTTTTTACCTTTTAAATTCCTTCCTCTTCTTTCCTGACAATTTAAATCAATGTTCAAATAAATTTAATTTTTTTATTGTAAAGAATAATAAATACATTTTAATTAAATTTTTCATTTTTAGCGTCTGTTTTTTCGACGAAGAATATTTGTGAAATATTTCTTCAAACTTGTTATGATTAAAATTCAAAAAAAATATTCTGGCAAATCTAGAAAATCTGTAAAATCTAATTTAAATCTTATTTCAAAGTCTTTAGAATTTCTTTATAAATTTTTGTTCTGGAAAATATAGAAGAAATAATGAGTTGTCTTTGTTAGAAATATAGCTTGGTCCAATTTGTTATATATTCTAACAAAGAGCAGATTGGATTTTAACCTATTTAAAACATGTCATTACAATTTTAAAATCAATCTTAATCAGGAAAAATTACTAATGAGGTTCCATAAATTATTTTTTTAATTTTTTCTAAAAGATTCGAATTAGCTAGTTTTTCCTCTTAATTTTTTTCAGTTGAATTTTAAGATAAACTATGTTTCAAAATTAAATTTTCATTTTTTTCATGTTCTCTCCTCTTTTAAACCGTTCAATTAAGTGTTTTTTTCATCATTTATTCCCTACAAAAAAACCTTCCGTAAAAGGAAAAAAAATGTAAGACGGAATGACAGACAGAAATACCCATTTTTTTAAATATATATATAGATTTATTTATTAAAGGTAAATTGAGCAAATTGGCTATTTCTGGCAATTTATTTAAGTGTGTATCAAACAGGTAGCCCTTTGCTTTAATCAGTACCCAAGAAGTAGCTCTTGGTTTCAAAAAGTTTGGTGACCCCTGATTTAAACAATCAAAGAATGCGGGGGCCATTTTCAACAGTTTCCCACGTTTCCCACCCAGGCCTTCAGTGATCTCCGACTTCAATGATTACCTTTCCATTTTCTACCGCTTGTCCCTTTCGGGGTCAGTACCAAAATTAATGTCACCACATGACCATTGCTGGGGAAATACTATACAGAAACACGTTTACACCCTACTGGGCATTAAATCACATCAACAGTATACAAAACGGGTTTGTGGAAGCTCTCTTCCAGTGCGTCCTCTTGACCACCAAGCATCTCCAGGCGAGCCCGTTTCATGGTTTGAAATACAGTTTTGTATTTCTCCAACAATTTTTCTGGTTGCTTTTCAGTAGTAGTCTGTTGGTCTCGCGCTCTTGCTCCAGCTCCAATAACCTCTCTCCTCCCGGTTTGCTGCTTATACAGAGTGACAGGTGATTAGATAACAAGGCCCAGGTGGGCCATCTACGCACCCCGCTTTGCTGCAGGCCCGCAGACCACGCCCTCCTCCAAAGGATATTTTCTGGAAATAAAAACGCATCAGCAGTTAAAACATATACTATAAATTTCTCTGCTTGGCTTATGCAACTTCGGGTCAATTAAGTTTGATTGAAAGTACACAATTCTCAAAGATATATCAACTCTCCATACTGTATCACATGATGGTGACAAATACACATGTAACAACGTTAATTACATGACAAGCATAACACACTTTAACAACAAGAATTTAGAACTTTTAAGTTGTCACAGAACATCTCCTGTCAACAACTTGTGATCTGATTGGCTATCGCAACTGTCTATCAACTGCATGTCCCCGTTCACTTACAGTGCACGGACGCCCGCAATGTTGATTCTGATTGGATACAAACTAAATGTTATGTTTGACTAAAAGGGAGGTGACGGCAAACGGACACCAGGTGGCAGTATGTCCAAAGATTTATTAATATATATATATATATATATATATATATCTATATTAACAAATGTATATATGTAATAATCAATCAACAGAAAACATACTAAGTAAATGGAGCGTGGCAAAAACTCTAGAGTGTATGGTGTTAGTCTAAGTGTGTTACTTAACTGAAGTGTGTTTTACCCAAGTGTTGACAAAAGAGAACGCGGAAGTCCGTGGGGCAGGCAGAGGGTTCAGGTCAAACGAGCGAGGAGTCGAGGTACAAAGGAGGCAGTCAGAATCCAGAGGGAGATCCAGGGAAAAGAGTGAGACGCACAGCTCACCTTGCGGGCGACGGAGGATTCTGTGGGGACACGGGAGAAGACACTGAGAACACGTAGAGGTACAGGGCACAGGGAGAGCAGGTTTGCATAAAGCAGGGTGATTGCTTACGGTACGCATTTGGAACTAAGTTCCCGCACGGATCCCTGTGTCCACTGGTCTTTTATGCTGCTCATCGTCAGTCACAGGTGTGTCCTGCAGCCGGCTGCGGCGGAGAGTGGGCGCGGTCCGCTTGATGAATGCGGGGGCGTGTCTGGAGTGCGCTGTCGGCGGGTCCTCTGGTTGGACTCGCAGCGGAGAGAGACGCAGAATGCGCATGTCCCACAACAGTATCCCCCCCCTATGGACAGATTCCAGATGTCCTAGAATCTGAACACCCCCAAAAGCAGGAACAAAAATCAAGGGAGGGTGGAGGGGTGAACTGGTGGTGGGTCGCCAGCCCAAGTGTCTCAGAAGCCATCGGGGACAAGTCTGGTGGCGGCGTCGGGTGGACCGCCGCTGCGGCCGGCGAAGTGGACGACCAAAGAACGGTCGACGTCTTGGCCGTCGGTAAGGCGGGCGCGAATGGTTCCCTGGTGCGGGCCGCCGGACACGAGGAGGTGGACGGCACTGTAGTGAGGACCGCCGGACACAAGGAGGTGGGCGGCGCCGTGCTGCAGCCCGCCGGACACGAGGAGATGGCTGAGGAGCTGAAGCCAGTGCTACTGGCTGAGGGGCGGGGGTCAGGACCAGCCTAGGTATGGGTGCTAGCTCACAGGCTAGCCTGGGGACAGGTGCTAGCTCAGGGGCTTGCCAAGGGGCTGGTGCTAGCTCGGGGGCTAGCTCGGGGACTGCCGCTGGCTCGGGGGCTAGCTCGGGGACTGGGGCTAGCTCGGGGGCTGGCTCGAGAACTGACGCTAGCTCGGGGGCTGGCTCGGGGACTGACGCTAGCTCGGGGGCTGGCTCGGGGACTGACGCTAGCTCGGGGGCTGGCTCGGGGACTGACGCTAGCTCGGGGGCTGGCTCGGGGACTGACGCTAGCTCGGGGGCTGGCTCGGGGACTGGCGCTAGCTCGGGGGCTAGCTCGGGGACTGGCGCTAGCTCGGGGGCTAGCTCGGGGGCTAGCTCGGGCACTGGCGCTAGCTCGGGCGCTAGCTTCGGGACAGGTACTAGCTCGGAGGCTAGCCAGGGGACTGGTGGCTGCGGCTGGGAAAAACGGAAGATAGGTGGGATATCTCGGGCAGGGGGAAGTCTGTCTGGTTGCAGCTGTGCTACCACATTAGCACAGCCACCAGTACAAAAATGAAAAACAGATGGTATAGGTATGGCAGGGGTTTGCCTGGCTGGGTGTAGATGCGCCACCACATCAGCACAGTCACCAGCACTATCCCCCCCTTCCGAACGCGGATGCCAAACGCCTCCAGCTGACTGAGGAATTGTCACTAAGGGTGGGAGGTGGGTGGCCAGGCGCCGGGCAAATTCATCCCTCCCCGTATTGAAATTAAACAGTCCCTTGACGGAGTGTTGAGGACTATAAAAATTGTCCATGGTGGAGGAAAAAGAAAAAGACATCCAAAGAGGGACAAAAAGGGAGGAGGAAGGGGAAAAAAAATCACTGGGGCGGAGCTAAAGTCACTGGGGGACGAGCAAAAGAGAAAAAAACAAACAAAAAAAAACAGCCGTCAGGTCCTATATATAATTTTGGCGGGAACTTACTGTTATGTTTGACTAAAAGGGAGGTGACGGCAAACGGACACCAGGTGGCAGTATGTCCAAAGATTTATTAATATATATATATATATATATATATATATATCTATATTAACAAATGTATATATGTAATAATCAATCAACAGAAAACATACTAAGTAAATGGAGCGTGGCAAAAACTCTAGAGTGTATGGTGTTAGTCTAAGTGTGTTACTTAACTGAAGTGTGTTTTACCCAAGTGTTGACAAAAGAGAACGCGGAAGTCCGTGGGGCAGGCAGAGGGTTCAGGTCAAACGAGCGAGGAGTCGAGGTACAAAGGAGGCAGTCAGAATCCAGAGGGAGATCCAGGGAAAAGAGTGAGACGCACAGCTCACCTTGCGGGCGACGGAGGATTCTGTGGGGACACGGGAGAAGACACTGAGAACACGTAGAGGTACAGGGCACAGGGAGAGCAGGTTTGCATAAAGCAGGGTGATTGCTTACGGTACGCATTTGGAACTAAGTTCCCGCACGGATCCCTGTGTCCACTGGTCTTTTATGCTGCTCATCGTCAGTCACAGGTGTGTCCTGCAGCCGGCTGCGGCGGAGAGTGGGCGCGGTCCGCTTGATGAATGCGGGGGCGTGTCTGGAGTGCGCTGTCGGCGGGTCCTCTGGTTGGACTCGCAGCGGAGAGAGACGCAGAATGCGCATGTCCCACAACACTAAAGCTAAAAACAGCAGTACTGGAAGAAACAAAATATAACATGAAGAAAATATGAATACGCTTAGATATTTCGGGAAAGTAAATACAAATATATTTTTATCTTTAATTATGATCATGATTTCTGGTTATGTTAGGCTAAGAGAGAAGGCCTTGCTGGCGCTGACAGCACACTACTGATTTTGAAATGTTTCCCTTTCCAAACAATACTATAGACAGTAAAACAATATTTGCAGATTTTACAGCAAGAAAACTGTGACTCTGTAAATTGAAAAACGGTACCCTTCATATTTTTAAAGAAAAATTCTGGCAGATGAGAAAACTGTTTTTTTTTACCATAAAATCTACCAACCTGTAGTCAAAATTTATGGATTTTGATTAGTGTAAGAAAAAAACAGCCTGAATGTCAGATGTGTGTCGTTAGCATCAACATTTAAACTCTTTCCTCATTACATTACACATGTTTACTCTTTTTTTCCACTTTTTATGTTTTAAAAAAAATTTTTTATAAATAAATTCTAATATTATTTTTAAAATGTGCCATGGGCCGCACTTTGGACACCACTGGATCAAATGTGATGAATTACTGCTCATTTCCCTATTGTTTAAATACCTATTTTGAACTAATAAAAACATCTACTTTTTGTCTCCCTTTATGTCAGGTCTCAGGCAGCAACAATCACTTTTAGTTTGTTGCCATGCTGGAAACAAATATGATTCCTGTACATATTTCGAACTGAGCTCCAAGCTTTGCTGTTTTTCCCACTCTTATGTCTTGAGGGATCTGTGTTTGGCCCCGCTTTTAAAGTTAAAGTTAAAGTACCACTGATAGTCACACACACACTAGGTGTGGTGAGATTATCCTCTGCATTTGACCCATCACCCTCACCCCCTGGGAGGTGAGGAGAGCAGTGAGCAGCAGCGGTGGCCACGCCCGGGGAATCATTTTGGTGATTTAACCCCCGATTCCAGCCATTGATGCTGAGTGCCAGGCAGAGAGGTAATGAGGCCCCTTTTTATAGTCTTTTGTATGGCCTTTGATCATCATTATAGTTTCAGAGCATATAGGACACAGCGATTAGAAACTAGAGTCGGTAAGAATAAACTTTAACTCTTCTACTTAACTCTGCCTTGGAGTTGCACTGACACGCATAAACAAACAGGCATTTTTGAAAAGGGTTCCCACCCAGGGTTCCATTGAAGCAAACATGCATGGTTTTTAAATGTGAGTAAGACCAAAGTACCTGGCAAAAACCCATACAATCACGAGGAGAACTATGCAAACTGTTCCACCCACCGATCTCCTGAATATGATTCTAAACAAATAATAAGAATAATATACTGTAACCTTCGTCATGTTCAAACTGGGCTAAAAAACGACGAACCATAGACAGTGCATCTGGAAATTATTCACAGTGCTTCACTTTTTCCACATTTTGTTATGTTAGAGCCTTATTCCAAAATGGAATAAATTCATTGTTGTCCTCTTAATACCACATAATGACAATGTGAAAAGTTTTGCGCGAGGTGGAGAAGTTCCGGCTCGATATAATCGGACTCACTTCGACGCACAGCAAGGGCTCTGGAAGCAGTTCTCTCGAGAGGGGCTGGACTCTCTTCCACTCTGGTGTTGCCAGCAGTGAGAGGCGACAGGCAGGGCTGACAATTCTTGTTACCCCTGGCTCAAAGCCTGCACGTTGGAGTTTAACCCAGTAGACAAGAGGGTGGTTTCCCTCAGCCTTTGTGTCGGGGCCGGGTCCTGACTTTTGTGTGTGTTTACGCACCAATCAGTCAGAGTACCCACCCTTTGGATTCCCTCGAGGGAGTACTGGAGAGTGTTCCTTGAAGTGATTCCCTTCTTCTAGTGGGTGACTTCAACGCTCATGTTGCCAGCGACAGTGAAACCTGGAGAGGCGTGATTGGGAAGAATGGCCGCCCGGATCTGAACCCGAGTGGTGTTTTGTTATTGAACTTTTGTGTTTGTCACGGATTGTCCATAAAAAACACGAATGTTCAAACATAAGGGTGTCCATATGTGTACTTGGCACCAGGACACCCTCGCCCGCAGTTCCATGATCGACTTGGTAGTTGTGGCATCGGATTTGCGGTCTCATGTTTTGGACACTCGGGTGAAGAGAGGGACAGAGCTTTCTACCGATCACCTGAAGGTGAGTTGGTGGAGGAGGATGCCGGACAGACCTGGGAGGCCCAAACGCATTGTGAGGGTTTGCTGGGAACGTCTAGCAGAGTCTCCTGTCAGAGAGACTTTCAATTCCCACCTCTGGAAGAACATTGAACATGTCACGAAGGAGGTGCTGGACATTGAGTCCGAGTGGACCATGTCACACACCTCTATTGTCGAGGCGGCTGATTGGAGCTGTGGCCGCAAGGTGGTTGGTGCCTGTCGTGGCGGTAATCCTAGAATCCGCTATATCGGACTGTCTGATTCTGGCGGTCCGCTCCCTGTTTGATCAGTGTCAGAGCTTGGTCTTCATTGCCGGCAGTAAGTCCGACCCGTTTCCAGTGAGGGTTGGACTCTGCCAAGGTTGCCCTTTGTCCTCAATTCTGTTCATAACTTTATGGACAGAATTTCTAGGCGCAGTCAGTGCCTTGAGGGTATCCGGTTCGGTGGCTGCAGGATTAGGTCTCTGTTTTTTGCAAATTATGTGGTCCTGATGGCTTCATCTGGCCAGGAATTTCAGCTCTCACTGGATCGGTTCACAGCTGAGTGTTAAGCGACTGGGATGGGAATCAACACATCCATGTCCGAGTCCATGGTTCTTGCCCGGAAAAGGGTGGAGTTCCATCTCCGAGTTGGGAAAGAGTTCTTACCCATGTGGAAGACTTCAAATACCTCAGAGTCTTGTTCACGAGTGAGGGAAGAGTGGATCGTAAGATCTACAGTCGGGTCTTCAGTAATGAGGACGCTGTATCGATCCGTTGTGGTGAAGAAGGAGCTGAGCCAGAAAGCAAAGCTCTCAATTTAGTGGTCAATCTACATTCCCATCCTCACCTATGGTCCTGATCTTTGGGTTATGACCGAAAGGACAAGATCACGGGTACAAGCGGCTAAAAGGAGTTTCCTCTGTCGGGTGGTGGGGCTCTCCCTTAGAGATAGGGTGAGAAGCTCTGCCATCCGGGAGAAGCTCAAAGTAAAGCCGCTGCTCCTCCACATCGGGAGGAGCCAGATGAGGTGGTTCGGGCATCTGGTCAGGATGCCACCCGAACGCCTCCCTAGGGAGGTGTTAAGGGCACGTCCGACAGGTAGGAGGCCACGGGAAAACCAAGGACACGTTGGGAAGACTATGTCTCCTGGCTGGCCTGGGAACGTCTCGGGATCCGCCGGGAGGAGCTGGACGAAGTGGCTGGGGCGAGGAAAGTCTGGGCTTCCCTGCTTACGCTGTTGCCCATGTATCTCGACCTCGATATGCGAACCTGATAAGTGGAAAAAGATTGATGGATGAATGGATGGAGTTTTTATCTAAATAACACAACAACATTACAGCAAGCTTAAATGTCAACACATTTCCTTGGTAAAAAAAATATGCAAAATGCACCTGAAAGACTCTGACCATGAGAAACAAAATTATCGGGTCTGATGAGGCAAAAATTGAAATCTTTGGTGTGAATGTCAGGCGTCATGTTTGGTGGAAACCAGGCACCACTCCTCACCGGGCCAATACCTACAGTGAAACATGGTGGTGGCAGCATCATGCTGTGGGGATGGTTTTCAGCGACAGAAACTGGAAGACAAGTCAGAATAGAGGAAAAGATGAATGCAGCAATGTACAGAGACATCCATGATGAAAACCAATGCTTCCCATCCAACCTGAGGAAGATTGAGAGGTCTTGCATTGAGGAATGGGCAAAACTTCCCAAATATAGGCGTGTTGAGCTTGTGGCATCGTCTTCAAAAAGACTTGAGGCGGTAATCGCTGCCAAAGGTGCATCAACAAAGTGATGAAGAAAGGTTCTGAATACTTAAGTACATCTGATTTAATATGTTTTTTTAATTTTCAATACATGTGTTAGTTTGAAACATTTTTGAGGAAAAGTAAAGCACTGTGTATACTGTACTTTTTGAATGAACTGTAAATCTTTAGTGACAATCTAGTTGGTCAATGTGTTGTTGCCATACCACACTGAGACAAAACACTATCCAAAATGACATATTTACCGTGTAATCCACCCAATGATTGTATGAACAGTGTAGAACATCTTACACTACATTGCAGGGAAATAATATACTGCATGCGTCCTGAGGTTTCCTTCTTTGTTGTTTTTAAATTATTTTATTTCAGATTGTTAAAAAACAGAAACATTTCCTTACTCAATGGAAGCATATATTCCATGTTTACTTTTAAAAAACGATTTTTTACTCACACTTAGGAGTATTTTCACTTTACAAAGACTAAAGCGCAGTGTCTCCTTAGCAGCTCCTGCAGTCACTGCTGATAACATGATTTTAGATTCTCTTTAATAGACCTAAACTTTACTGCTACAAATCTTTGTGTTTATTCCCTTATCGCACTCCAGCTAATGACCATTCCTTTTTGGGGGGAGAAAATGCATTTTTCATTAACTATGAATAAACACATTTAAGGCAATAATTACCCGGTGTTCTTGGGTGGAGCTGCTATGCAGAGGCCGAACACTGTCGTAATAACAAAAAAACAAAACCATAGCACAATAATGAGTTTCCACACTGCAACAAAGGGGAATTGTGAGCTTTGAATGAGGAAAATCCACACACATCTCTAACGGAGGAGGCTTCATGAAAAGTACGCTTACTTATTGGAAAGGATGTCCAAAGCAACACGTTAGAGTGACATACGGTGTGTTCTCACAGAGCATAGGGGTATACTTTCTCTCAACCCTTTTACCACTCAGGAGGCAGATTGGACTTCTCACTCTCAGCAATACTCGGCATTATTGTCCATTTTCACACCGTGGTCCATGTGTAAGGTGACAGCGGTGCTCTGACGGAGAGGCGACAGGGGGGGACCTGGACTGCAATAACATATTATTAGCTTTTTTTCACAGCTCCACTGGGCTGGATTTACACTGGATATCCAGAGCCCTTTGAGGGCAGCCTACTGTCACTGCTGTGTCCACCAGCAGAGCAATAGCCACTGATAGCCAGGTGTGTGTGTGTGTGTGCACGCTCTCCTGCAAGGCACACACCAGGGATGTGACTGTAGACCAGGGGCCAGCAACCAGTGTCTCTTCAGCCTCCTTGTTGTGGCCTCCAATACTAAGTTCTGTGGGTTTTTTTTAACACTGGTGTGGAGGAAATGTGCATTTTATGAATAGTTTTATTTTTTCCAACTCTGTGTAGAGCAGAGATATTCAACTAAGTTGTTCTGAAGGCCACATTTCCAGAATGTCAAGGACAATACCAATGAGGGCGGGGTTCGGTGGTGGCGGTGGTCCTATTTTGTATATTCAGGGGAAACACCGTCCTCTACATCAGACAATTGATTTTGTTCTATTTATTTTGTCCATTACAGGAGTGTTTTGCTTTTTTAAAAAGAACTGAACTGTCACTTTGTCACAACCGGAGAAGAACCCCAACGCAGAGAAGAAATAATAAGAATAATAACAAAAATCGCATTAAAAAAGGAGTGAGGAAAATAACTACACATGTGTAGGAAAGGGGTTAAAAAACAGAAATCACACACAAAAGGTGTGGAGGGTAAACAGTTAACACTACATGGCAGCGTTAATGCAGAGCCACAGGAACGAGAAGCATGAGTGGAGCCTTAGCAGAGGAGATGAAGATGACTGGAAGGGTAAAACATCAGGAATCTACTGGCGCTGAGTGAATGAACTGGAGAGCTTAAAGGGGAACTGCACTTTTTGGGGAATTTTGCCTATTGTTCACAATCATTATGAAAGACATGATGAAGGATAGGATTTTTTAAATGCATTCTAAATGTAAATAAACACAAATAAAAGTCCACTCACAGCAGAGCCAACGGAGCTCCTGTATTTTGCCCATACAATTAAATAAATAACCATTCAGAAACCGCCAACAAATCTCCATTTACATTTTGTGACTTGAATATTGACCAAGTATTAGTGATATTGTTATTACAAGCGCTAACACAGACACACTATTTATAGCGGCGCTGCAATCACTTCCATGTGTCTCCATGTTTACATCATCTAGTGGTCTGCTGTTTCCTTGCTCTTTGGAAGTTTGTTGTAGATCATAAATCATGGGTCTCACCTGGACATGAGACATCCTAGTAGGTATTCCAACAAGTTGGTACACTTTGACAGCCAATTAAGACCCGGAACTGGTGAGGACGACATGTAAAAATGCGTGTGTGTGTGTGTGTCCCTCCCCAGCCCGTTTCTTCACGAGTATTATGAGACATTCTTCACCTAAATGGGAATATACGAACATCCTCGCAGTCGGCTTATTAATGACCTTGTACAGTAAGTGATGTTTTATTATGTTTGTGGGCTCGCATGATGTCTGCAGTAAGTAATAATCAGTGATGAAGAAAAGAAAAAACAAACGTCGTGATGCTTTTTTTTTTTTAAATAATGCGCCGCAAATGCTTAAAATGATCAAAATACATAAAAATTAAATGTTTTTTTGAATGAGCTCCTTACTACATTACATATTTACTTAAATCATGTATATAAAACTTCAATGTAGGGTTTGGCTGTTTTTTTAAGGACTTTATAGTCAGTGGCTCCCATAAGCTCCATTGTAAGCAAATTTTTGATTGCATTTATTTGATATTTAGAATGTAAAAAAAAAAAAAAAAACATCCATCATGATGTCTTCCAGTTCCCTTATAAGTAATCAGAAAGAAATTGGAATCAGGTGTGCACGAAGGTGCTGCACCCTAAGACCCAGAAATCAGACACTTCAACAAAGAGCAGACAGGCGGCAGCAGAGCTGTCAGATCAGGACAGCGGGCCACCAGTGGAATAGCCCAAGTAAAGAAAAAGAGGGGACCTAACACGGAAACTTGAGGAACACCATTAGTGTCATTAAAGAAGTTAAACAAATAACTACCGTATTTTTCAAACTATAAGTTGCAGTTTTTTCATAGTGTGCGACTTATACTCAGGAAATTATTAACACATTACAGTAAAATATCAAATGATATTATTTAGCTCATTCACGTAAGAGACTAGACGTATAAGATTTCATTGGATTTATCGATTAGGAGTGACAGATTGTTTGGTAAACATAGAGCATGTTCTATATGTTATAGTTATTTGAATGACTCTTACCATAATATGTTACGTTAACATACCAGGCACCTTCTCAGTTGTTTATTTATGCGTCATATAACGTACACTTATTTAGCCTGTTGTTCACTATTCTTTATTTATTTTAAATTGCCTTTCAAATGTCTATTCTTGGTGTGGGGTTTAATCAAAAAAATTTCCCCCAAAAATGCGACTTATACTCCAGTGCGATTTATATATGTTTTTTTCCTTTTTTATTATGCATTTTCGGTTGGTGCGACTTATACTCCGGAAAATACGGTACTTACTGCATCTGAAGTGAACAAGCTACAGCAATTCTTTAGTTACATAAAATATATTGCGGACAAAAAATGTAACTGTCAAAATGGAGAAGACTTAATGGCGTGCCTTGAAGAACGCCTCAGTTATGTAAAAATCTCAAGTTTGGACCCCAGGGTTCTGTTTGCTAACAAGGTTAAAATAGATAGATAGATAGATAGTACTTTATTTATTCCGTCAGGAGAGTTCCTTCAGGAAAATTAAAATTTTCAGCACAATCCCATTCAAGTTTAGACAAACATTACAGGGAGACAGAACAGGATCGCTGACGGGTCTGCCGGCTTCCAGCGGCCCTTACAAAAAAGATGAGATAAAGGTAAACAAAGGGGGGGAGGGTGGGAGAAAAAAATAGAAGATTAAAATAAAATTTAAAAAATCGGTCTTTGCCTGGGCCCTGGAGAGGAGGTGCAGACTGAGGCCAAGGGAAAAAAACAAATAAATAAAAAAAATAAATAAATAAATACCAAAATGTCAATGCAAGGATCTGCTAACGTGTTTTGAGTGGTCCAAGTTCCTCTATAGAACAGGTGCACTCTACTGGTTTTAGGACTTTGCTGCAAAAATGTTTGTCACCCAAGTTTTGAACTGAACTTTAGGGCCATGGTATGGTATGGTGTCAGTCTAGGGCCGGATTTGGCCCCATGATGAGTTCTGGAAAAATGATGAAACAAATAATGGAAACATAAACTTATATTTTGCGAATCCATTTAATATAAAAGTTTACATGGAAGTAGTTTTATGTGGACTTGGGCTTGCAGGTAAACAAACATGGAAGAAGACAGGAAGGTCTGGGTGGCTGTAGTTCCACAGTAGTACTTCAAACCAAGCTAAAGTTATGGATTCTCTTCTTTGCTTTTTCGGCTTTACTTAGACAAACTTTGACAATGTAGGACAAGCGGTATAGAAATTGTTTAATTATTAGCAGGGACGTTGCCACAGTAACTTATGTAATGTTTGGGGAAACAAGATTAGAGCCAATAACAGTATTGCCCACTGACCAGTAGGAGATTAGAACGGCCCTGTGACAAATCTGTTGTCTCTGAAAATTATATCTGCATTAAAGTTGGTGGGGCGTCATAAGAGTAGTGGTAATAAACAAATGCACAGACTTTCCGAGACATTCTCCATGAATTTCATGAACAAGGTTGTAGATTGTTGTTGGAGGGGCTGCCTTTTACCTCTGTCAGCTTTTAGGGCGGAATGTTCATGTTTGTTTATGATAATGACACACAGTGAAACAGTGCGCTTACAACACCCACAAAAAGGACAGAAAATACTTTACATTTCCTAGTGTTTTATTTTGTTTCAGACCCCTTCCATATGTACAGTAACTCTTTAATTATTGCTGTCAGCTCCTCAGTCATACTGAAATTCACTCAGTGCCGCAAGATCCTTTTGTTCTTTATTGTTTTAAAAAAATAAAAATAAATTCAAGACAAAGATATGTGGTCAAGAGGCCACAACGCATGGATTTAAAAAATATGCATTTTTTAAATCCATATTAGCATGGACATGCAGTAGTCACGATATCCAACAAACTTCCATAAGGAACAATACATTGTGTTGTGCTTTTATTTCCTTTTAAAGAAATACAAATAAACATATCTTTAAAGGCCCAGTTCAGAATTCTATATTTTACCCTTCTCCTAGAGTTCTAATTTCGGAACTTATATTGTGTGACTAACAAGGTCCTACCAGCCGCCGTCTATTGGAAAGGCACAAGCAGTCAACACTGGCTTATTATTTGTGGTCATTTACCAATTAAATGAAATGGGCAACATTTTAACAGCACACCTAATAACTCTCTCTTACGGCCCACTAGTGTGCTTTAATGATTCTACAAAATATATTCTTTTTTTTTTTTAACCGCATTTGCCTGGTACCACTGCGGATGAAATAATACTAAAATGGTTAAATACACCATTCAAATAGAGTAGTATTGCTGTATACATACTTAGTGTATGTATGAACAGACGTGTTTATTAATGACGTGAAGGTTAAGATGTTACCGTTGTTACTCCCTCCGAGGTCTTAATCAAGGCTCAAGTTGTTCGTTTTTCTTAAACAGACATTTATTTCAGCCACGCCTTCTTCTCCTTAACGATGATGCCAACACAATGCCAAAAATAATGCTGTCAGAACTAATGAATAAGAAAAACAGAACTTACAACTAGCCTGACATCAAATACAAAGAAAACACATAGATTTCACATGCATTATCACAAAGAATCATACCTCATTGGCCTCACAAACTCAGAGGAAATAAAGTTTATTTTCAAGCCGAGACTCCATTAACCTCATCCATCAAATGTTTGCTGTCTCATGCTGCTTCCCTGATTCCATCACATATTAATTGTCCCCCAACAATGTGACCAAACCGTAAACAAAAAATATGTTCCTCTCCAATTTACATGGGTTTTGTAACAAAAATAAAGTTAACATATACTTGCATGAAATTACCACATAAAATATATTTTAATCACATTATATGTAAATATGAACTGAATATTTATACATTATATTCATTTATTATAACCAAACCAACTATGAAATTATACAACATATATACAATGTATATAGCAGCTACAACCGTAGTGTGGGATTTTGTGCTAGCCTTATTTGTACCATTTTTCAACCGTAATTGTATTACTTTTAGAATGTAGAATATCTTCATATTTTTCATTAAAAAAAATTATTCCTTACTTAAACAGTGGATCCTTGTTTGTGATTGGTCAGTTGCTGCTATGTGAACAAACAGATGACAGAATAAGAAAATCATGACATGGACAAATATATATATATATATATTGTCAAGGCTTTAAAGCATATGACTAATAAACATTGTTTTCACGTTATCATAAATGGATAAAGACTAATCAGAGATGAACGGCCCCTGGTAGAGCACAAATAAGGTAGTGGAGATCCTGGAAATGGAATCGCCAAGTGCCATCGTGCTGCTTAAGTAGCACCGGAGAAGCTCTGGGGCAGGGGTAGGAAACCTATGGCTCTGGAGCCAGATGTGGCTCTTTTGAGGACTGCCTCTGGCTCTCAGATAAATCTTAACTGACATTGCTTAACACGATAAGTAATGAATAATTCCGCTGGTAATCACAATGTTAAAAATAACATTCAAAATATAAAACATTCTCATGCATTTTACATTTATCCATCCGTTTTCTACCGCACCTGTTCAAGAAATGTTATTAGAAAAGAATTAGAGACTTATTATACTCTAAAAATGTTGGTCTTACTTTAAAAAAAATGCACGCATTTAGTTGTATTTAGTGTTAAAAAATATGATATGGCTCTCACGGAACTACATTTTAAAATATTTGACTTTCATGGCTCTGTCAGCCAAAAAGGTTCCCGACCCCGGCTCTGGGGGAAGGAGAAATGTAGTAAGTACAAGGTCAACTGCACCAAAAGAAGAACACTTAAAATACACACCACAAGGCGGCAGCAGGCGCTGACACTGAGCATGTTATGACAGTATTCCCCACCCCAATCAACGGACGCCACCTGGCGGACTTCCTGGTTTTTCAGGAAATTTACGATAAAAATCAGAAATATCAATAAGGAAACGAGAGATGCAGGAGCAATCCTCTGGGGATAACCCTTCCGGTCAATAAGAAACTGCACCCCCTGCCTTGGTTCCTGGCATCCAGGATGGTGTTAACAGTGAAGGCCGAATGACCTTCCACCTGCTGAGGGGTGGGTGGAGATACTGGTGGAGGACTGAGGTCACTCGATTCAACGGGCTTCAGGCGGGAGAAATGGTAGGCCGGATAAGACTTGAAAGACTTGGGTACCTTGAGTCGAACCGAGTAATCATCTGCTTCACCTCGTATGGTCAAATGAATCTAGGTGCCAGTTTCTTCGACTCTCCTGACAGTTTAATGTGTCTGGATGATAACCGAAACCTCTGGCCGGGTTTGTAGTCGGGGGGGGCTGGTCTGCGTTGGCGATTTGCCAAGGTTTGGTTCTGTCTGGCTGTGTGAGACAGGGCGGCACGGTTATCTCACCACACACAGTGCACCCGGTGCAGGAAGGCAGTCACGAAGGGAACAGTGAACTCGACTTCCTGAGATGAAAAAAAATATTGAATTTCAATGATTTGGTGCATTAGCAAACAGCTAAAATGATGTACAAAGCAAACTATAAACTGTTACCCAAGAATGTACAACAATTGTTCTCAACAAAAGAGGAGAAATATAACCTTAATTTAAAACATTTGTATGCAAGTACCAGACTCAGAACTTTTAGTATATCTGTATGTAGAATTAAATTACGGAACGGATTAACCAAAGAAATCAAACAAAGCACTAATATGATTCGTTTAAGAGACTGTTCAAACTACAAGTGTTCACTAAGTACAAAGAAGAACAATTATGATAAACATCTTGATAATTT
Source organism: Nerophis ophidion (assembly GCF_033978795.1). NCBI lineage: Eukaryota > Metazoa > Chordata > Actinopteri > Syngnathiformes > Syngnathidae > Nerophis > Nerophis ophidion. Next base: position 38,006,910 of record NC_084612.1, read on the forward strand.
TTTTTTAGATAAATTGTATTTATGTATTTAATATTTGTTTACTTACTTATGGTATATTATTTATTAATTGTGTATTTATTCACAGTTCTGTTACAAACAGAAAAATATACGCCACACATACACACCCCACCCCCCAACCCAACGCCCTCGACGTAAATCCCACAGGGGTGATGAATGGATGGTCAGCGCCTAAAAGCTGCGGCCTACCATAATGACCCCGAACTCCCTTCGCTGTGTTGGTAGATATCTCGAGATGTACATTGTAAAATGTATATGTGCTTTGCTATGGAGGTTTTTTTTCCCACTCCAGACTGGGCCCCCTTTGGAGCCCAGTCTAGATAGTATTTTTTTTACTCATCCTTCCCCAGCGTTTACCCTTTTCCCATCTTTTATGGGGCTCTTTATGGCGACCCATCAGCATTTCTATTCTGTAACCCTGTACACTGTTTGTTTGTCTAATCTTGAACAGGTTTGTGCTGAAAACAAATATTTGTTGTACTTGTACAATGACAATAAAGACCTATCTATCTATCTATCTATCTATCTATCTATCTATCTATCTATCTATCTATCTATCTATCTATCTATCTATCTATCTATCTATCTATCTATCTATCTATCTATCTATCTATCTATCTATCTATCTATCTATCTATCTATCAAGGAAATGGGATAAAGCTGCTATGATATGAAAAGGGGTAGGTTTAAATAAGCTCTGCTTCTTCCTACTCCTTTTCGGATGTGCTGTAATGAAACAACTGGAAATATGTGATGCATTACATTGTATCGTATACATATTAGAAAAAAACTCAAACTGGAATTAATTTGCCAGCGAGCCTTCTTTCAGCAGGCATTGTCACATGACTCTGTTTCACCTATCCAACAAAAGCTTGAGTGATGTTGTAATGGCGGCGGGGATCCATCCATATATATAAATATTGTCAGTCAAAATTAGCTTGTGCTCAGTTGGGAATAAGATAATATACACTTATAATGTCATTCATTTCTGAATAATCAGGAACTCTCACAGGCATATCAAATAATGGTAATATCAAAAATGTAAATGAATGAAATGTGGTAAAATAATATGGGCAGCACAATGGTAGAGGGGTTAGTGTATGTGCCTCCCAATACAAAGGTCCTGGGTTCGATCCCCGGGCTCAGAGTCTTTCTGTGTGGAGTTTGCATGTTCTCCCCGTGACTGCGTGGGTTCCCTCTGGGTACTCCGGCTTCCTGCCACCTCCAAAGACATGGAGGTCTTTGGAGGTGGCAATCAGGTTGATTGGCAACACTAAATAGTGTGTGAATGTGAGTGTGAATGTTGTTTATCTTAGCCCTGTGATGAGGTGGCGTCCAGGGTGTACACCGCCTTCCACCCAAATGCAGCTGAGATAGGCTCCAGCATCCCCCACCATCCCAAAAGAGACAAGCGGTTGAAAATGGATAGATGGGGTAATATAAAGGGTATTGGATGCTATCGGATGGGCAGAAGCAAAAACTGATGTCAGTAAGCCAGATCGTTTTGCAGCCACTACTTTCAACATATCCTCATTTTTAACCTTTTTTGTGGGTGTACCATTGGCCTGTGGAGAACTTGGACCAGGAGGACTTGAGTTGGATGCGCAGTGCTGCGGCTTCCAGTATTTTATCGTTTTATTTATTACGCAGCATTGATTGGTGTGGTATTAAAAATGAGCCTGATTGTGTTGTGGTTAATGGTCGTGTTTTTTAACCATCTATTTTCTACCGCTTTTCCCAGCTGCATTCAGATTTATTGTTTAACATGTTCCCAGCTTAATGAATATCAGGTCCTACCCGTAACTCCTTAATTAACATAGTGGCAGCGACACCCGGAGAACGTGGTTGCGTTTGTTACGTTTGACTCCATCTCACCAATCAAACGTAGCCTAGCAGTCACATGACTCCATTTCACCAATCCAATTAGTGTGGCATTCTTGCAAGAAATAACAAGCAGGTGGTATGATAAAATAAAAACCTCTTGTTTAACATGTCACAATTAATTATGTGACATGACAGCAGTACATCTCGACTGTTTAAGACAACTGGAAAGCAGAAACCTTCTAAAATAGTTCACTAAAAAAAGCGAACTTTATGTATGTCTATGATTTTCCCAATAACTACAAGTGTCATTTAAACACGTTAAAACATTACCAATAACACTGAATGCCAGTGGAAATTTGTAGTTATTATAGATCCGGAACTTGAAAGTTTCTAGATCTAGCTTAAGAAACTTGATTATTTGACAAATCAGACTAATTAAGTGCATAGAAACTCACTGTAAAAAGTGAAATGACGTCAGACAAGGCTGCAGAAATCTTCAATGATTACTTTCATACTAGTAAAAAGACGATTAAATGCAGCTGGGATGGGCTCCAGCACTGCCCTGTACTTCGAGAGGGACACACGGTAGAAAAAGGATGGATTGATATTTTGTGCTGTCATCTATGTCAGTAGAAATGTTCACGTTCCAGCCTACGATAAATTCCACTTTCAACTAGAGAAAACATTCTGCAAGAAATTGTACAAAAATGTTATTGTTTTACACACACACACTCACACAAACTACAATTGTCGTCCAAGAACCATTAAAAATAGCTACTAAATAAATGCTTGAGTAGTTTTTTTCACTGAATACTTCCTACGCTTACTCAAGTAATTATTTTGATGACTTTTTTTTCTACTTTGAATGGGGTCATAATGTTCTAAAGCAGTGGTTCTCCAATGGGGGTACGCGTACCCCTGGGGGTACTTGAAGATATGCCAAGGGGGTATGTGAGATTTTTTTCAAATATTGTAAAAATAGCAACAATTCAAAAATCCTTTATAAATATATTTATTGAATAATACTTCAACAAAATATGAATGTAAGTTCATAAACTGTGAAAAGAAATGGAACAATGCAATATCCGGTGTTGACAGCTAGATTTTTTGTGGACATGTTCCATAAATATTGTTGTTAAAGATTTCTTTTTTTGGGGTAGAATTGTTTGTAATTATGTTCAGTAATCCAGATGGATCTCTATTACAATCCCCAAAGAGGGCACTTTAAGTTGATGATTACTTCTATGTGTAGAAATCTTTATTTATAATTGAATCGCTTGTTTATTTTTGAACAAGTTTTTAGTTATTTTTATATCTTTTTTTCCAAATAGTTAAAGAAAGACCACTACAAATGAGCAATATTTTTCACTGATATAGAATTTAATAAATCAGAAACTGATGACATAGTGCTGTATTTTACTTCTTTATCTCTTTTTTTCCAACCAAAAATGCTTTGCTCTGATTAGGGGGTACTTGAATTTAAAAATTTTTCACAGGGGGTGCATCACTGAAAAAAGGTTCAGAACCACTGTTCTAAAGTAATGGTACTCTTAGAGGGGAACTGCACATATTGGGGGAATTTTACCTAATGTTCACAACTACTATGGAATACATTACATGGATGTAATTTCTTTTTTTTAGATTCTAAATTTAAAAAAAATGCAATAAATTCTTAGCTTACAATGGAGCCTATGGAAGCCGCGCAATACCGCCTATAAAGCCTTAAAAAAAACATCCAAACACCTTCATTAAGGTTTTATATACATGATGTAAGTATATATGTAATGTAGTAACAGGCACATTTATAATGATATTCAATATTTGTATGTATTTTGATCATTTTAGGGCTTCACGGTGGCAGAGGGGTTAGTGCGTCTGCCTCACAATATGAAGGTCCTGCAGTCCTGGGTTCAAATTCAGGCTCGGGATCTTTCTGTGTGGAGTTTGCATGTTCTCCCCGTGAATGCGTGGGTTCCCTCCGGGTACTCCGGCTTCCTCCCACTTCCAAAGACATGCACCTGGGGATAGGTTGATTGGCAACACTAAATGGTCCCTAGTGTGTGAATGTGAGTGTGAATGTTGTCTGTCTATCTGTGTTGGCCCTGCGATGAGGTGGCGACTTGTCCAGGGTGTACCCCGCCTTCCGCCCAATTGTAGCTGAGATAGGCGCCAGCGCCCCCCGCGACCCCGAAAGGGAATAAGCGGTAGAAAATGGATGGATGGATTGATCATTTTAAGTATACTCAGTGCATTCATTTCAAAAACACATCATAACATTTGCCTTATTTATTCTTCATCACTGATTGTGACTCACTGCAGATATTTGAGCCAACAAACATAATAAAACATCACTTTTGTCATAATCCTCACCAAGAAATGGAGGAGGGGCACGGGAGGAACATGTGTCTTTTTGTGTTGTCCTCACCAGTTTCGGGTCCTAAATAGGTGTCAAAGTGTACCAACTTGTCGGATTTCCTACCCAGACTTCTTCTGTCCAGGTGAGATGCACGATTTAAGATCTACAAGAACCTTACAGGGAGCAAGGAAGGGAGGAAGCAGCAGACCACTTGATGATGTAAACATAGGCACACACAGTAGTGATCATGGCGCCGCTATACATAGTTTGTCTGTATTAGCGCTTATAATAACAATATCACTAACATTTGGTTAATATTTAAATCAGGAAATGTAAATGGAGTATTGTTGGTGGTTTTTGAAAGGATATTTATTGGATTTTATGGACAAACTAGAGGAGCTCCCATTGGCTAATGCAGTAAGCAGACATGTATTTACTTTCATTTAAGTTTATTAAGGGAGAATGCACACATTTTTTTTTTAAATCCATCTGTCGTCATGTCTTTCATAATGATTGTGAACGATAAGCCAAATTCTTTCCCACCCCTCAAAAAAGTGCACTTCCTCTTTAATTTTAGTAAAGTTTTGGGGTACTCTACTCACCTCTGGTAGACGTTATATTAATGTTCTCTGCAAAGTCTCAAGAGTGGTTATGACAGAAGCGAAAACAACTGACAAACAAAAAAAAAAATCAAACAGAAAATATTCAAGACTGGACTTTCAATCAAAGCAAGAAGTCATTAATACTGGGAGACCAACGCCAGAGCTGCCAGATTTGAAACAAACGTGTGTGGTCCGAGGACAGAAAATAACACGTTCATTTCAAAAGGATTGGTATACTGGAAAATAATGGCTTTGTGGCTGTGCTACCAAAAAACGTCTTTATTGCTTTCCCTGCCTTTTATTCTTAGCGAGTGACCGTGTTTGGACCCAAATGGTATATACTGAGGTAGCGACTTGTCCAGGGTGTACGCTGCCTTCCACCCGAATTCAGCTGAGATAGGCTCCAGCAACTCTAGCGGTAGGAAATGGATGGATGGGTTAGATCTGAAAAATCTGCCAAGAAGCCTCGAAAAACATGAAAGCTCGTCTGCCCACATTCAAGGTCAGATTTCTTTAAAACACATTTGCAATATCACGTACGTATTGATCTGGCTCTAAATGAGACTAAATATCAGCAGTCACAATGCCAATGTGAAGTAAAATCGTGAGATATTAAAAGACCTGAACACATTATTATGCCTAACTTTGTTGTGATGCCCTGCTGGAAGCATTAAAACATGTAACAAGGTTTTCCAAAATAAATCAACTCAAGTTATGGAAAAAAATGCCAACATGGCACTGCCATATTTATTATTGAAGTCATAAAGTGCATTATTTTTTTAACATGCCTCAAAACAGCAGTTTGAAATTTGGGACATGAGGAGGTTGAGGTGGGCGGGGTTGGGGGAGTGGGGTCGAGGTGAGGGGGGATAGGAGGTTGCGGGGGTGTATATTGTAGTGTCCCGGAAGAGTTAGTGCTGCAAGGGGTTCTGGGTGTTTGTTCTGTTGTGTTTATGTTGTGTTACGGGGCGGATGTTCCCCTGAAATGTGTTTGTCATTCTTGTCTGGTGTGGGTTCACAGTAAGGCGCATATTTTTAACCATGTAAAAGTTGTTTATAAGGCCACCCTCATTGTAACCTGTAAGGCTGTTGACCAAATATGAGTTGCATTCACTTGAGCGTGTGAAAAGCCGTAGGTATTATGTGACTGGGCCGACACGCAATTGCAGGGCCTCTAAAGTATATTGGCACTCTGTACTTCTCCCTACGTCCGTGTACACAGCGGCGTTATAAAAAGTCATGAATTTTTACTTTATGAAACCAATACCGATAATTTTAAAATCGATACCGATAATTTCAGATATTACATTTTAAAGCATTTATCGGCCAATAATATCTTACATATATATATATATATATATATATATATATATATATATATATATATATATATATATAGTATATATATATATATATATATGTATATATATATATATATATATATGCACATCTTCTTCCGCTTATCCGAGGTAGCGGGGGCAGCAGCCTAAGCAGGGAAGCCCAGACTTCCCTCTCCCCAGCCATTTCGTCCAGCTCCTCCCGGGAATCCCGAAGCATTGTGGGGCGGTTTAGCTCGGTTGGTAGAGCGGCCGTGCCAGCAACTTGAGAGTTGCAGGTTCGATTCCCGCTTCCGCCATCCTAGTCACTGCCGTTGTGTCCTTGGGCAAGACACTTTACCCACCTGCTCCCAGTGCCACCCACACTGGTTTAAATGTAACTTAGATATTGGGTTTCACCATGTAAAGTGCTTTGAGTCACTAGAGAAAAGCGCTATATAAATATAATTTACTACTACTTACTACTACTACTACATTCCCAGGCCAACCGGGAGACATAGTCTTCCCAACGTGTCCTGGGTCTTCCCCGTGGCTTCCTACCTGTCGGACGTGCCCAAAACACCTCCCTAGGGAGGCAATCGGGTGGCATCCTGACCAGATGCCCGAACCACCTCATCTAGGCTCCTCTCAGTGTGGAGGAGCAGCTGCTTTACTTTGAGCTTCTCCCGAATGACAGCGCTAAGGGAGAGCCCCGCCACCCAGCGGAGGAAACTAATTTCGGCCGTTTGTACCCGTGATCTTGTCCTTTCGGTCATAACCCAAAGTTCATGACCATAGGTGAGGTTGGGAACGTAGATCGACCGGTTAGTAGAGAGCTTTGCTTTCCGGCTCAGCTCCTTCTTCACCACAACGGATCGATACAGCGTCCGCATTACTGAAGACGCCGCACCGATCCACCTGTCGACCTTAGGATCAACTCTTCCCTCACTTCGGAACAAGACTCCGAGGTACTTGAACTCCTCCACTTGGGGAAAGATCTCCTCCCCAACCCGGAGATGGCACTCCACCCTTTTCCGGGCGAGAACCATGGACTCGGACTTGAAGGTGCTGATTCTCATCCCAGTCGCTTCACACTCGGCTGTGAAACGATCCAGTGAGAGCTGATGATCATGGCCAGATGAAGCCATCAGGACCACATCATCTGCAAAAAGCAGAGACAATCCTGCAGCCACCAAACCAGATACCTTCAACGCCCTGACTGCGCCTCGAAATTCTGTCCATAAAAGTTATGAACAGAATCGGAGACAAAGGGCAGCCTTGGCGGAGTCCAACCCTCACTGGAAACGGGTCCGAATAACTGCCGGCAATGTGGACCAAGCTCTGACACTGATCATACAGGGAGCGGTCTGCCACAATCAGACAATCCGTTACCCCATACTCTGTGAGCACTCCCCACAAGACTTCCAGGGATACACGGTCAAATGCCTTCCCCAAGTCCACAAAGCACATGTAGACTGGTTGGGCAAACTCCCATGCACCCTCTAGGTCCATGCTGAGAGTATAGAGCTGATCCACAGTTCCACGACCAGGACAAAAACCACATTGTTCCTCCTGAATCCGAGGTTCGACCATCCGGCGTAGCCTCCTCTCCAGTACACCTGACTAGACCTTACTGGAAAGGCTGAGGAGTGTGATCCCACAATAGTTGGAACACACCCTCCGGTTCCCCTTCTTTAAGGGAGGAACCACCACCCTGGCCTGCCGATCCAGAGGTACCACCCCCGATGTCCACGCAATGTTGCAGAGTCTTGTCAACGAAGACAGCCCCACAGCATCCAGAGCCTTAAGGAACTCCGGGCGGATCTCATCCACCCACGGGGCCTTGTCACCGAGGAGCTTTTTAACTACCTCAGCGACCTCAGCCCCAGATATAGGAGAGCCCACCACAGATCCCCCCAGGCACTACTTCCTCATAGGAACACGTGTTGATAGGATTGAGGAGGTCTTCGAAGTATTCCCTCCACCATTCCACAACATCCGCAGTAGAGGTCAGCAGAACACCATCCCCACCATACACGGTGTTGACACTGCACTGCTTCCCCTTCCTGAGGCGGCAGATGGGGGTCCAGAATCGCTTCGAAGCAATCCGAAAGTCGTTTTCCATGGCTTCCCCGAACTCCTCCCATGTCCGAGTTTTTGCCTACGCGACTGCTGAAGCCGCACACCGCTTGGCCTGTCGGTACCTGTCTGCTGCCTATGAAGTCCTATGAGCCAAAAGAACCCAATAGGACTCTTTCTTCAGCTAGACGGGTTCTAGGATTACCGCCACGACAGGCACCAACCACCTTGCAGCCACAGCTCCAATCGGCCGCCTCGACAATAGAGGTGTGGAACATCATCCACTCGGACTCAATGTCCAACGCCTCTCTCGTGACATGTTCAAAGTTATTCCGTAGGTGGGAATTGAAACTCTCTCTGACCGAAGACTCTGCTGGACGTTCCCAGCAGACCCTCACAATGCGTTTGGGCCTGCCAGGTCGGTCTAACATCCTCCCCCACCATCGCAGCCAACTCACCACCAGGTGGTGATTGGTAAAAAGCTTGGCCCCTCTCTTCACTCGAGTGTCCAAAACATGAGACCGCACATCCGATGACACAACCATAAAGTCGATCATGGAACTGCGGTCTAGGGTGTCCTGGTGCCAAGTGCACATATGGACACCCTTATTTTTGAACATGGTGTTTGTTATGGACAATGTGTGGCGAGCACAAAAGTCCAATAACAAAACACCACTCGGGTTAAGATCCATCAACTATTCTTCCCAATCACGCCTCTCCAGGTTTCACTGTCATTGCCAACATGAGCGTTGAAGTCCCCCAGTAGAACGAGGGAATCACCCGGGGGAGCACTCTACAGTACTACCTCAAATGAACAACGTGCAGACTTTGAGCCAGGGGGAAACAAGAATCGCCACTCTAGCCTGTCGCCGCTCACTGCTGGCATTGCCAGAGTGGAGGAGAGTCCAGCACCTCTCGAGAGAACAGGTTCCAGAGCCCTTGCTGCGCGTCGAAGTGAGTCCGACTATATCCAGCCAGAACTTCTCCATCTCGCGCACTAGCTCGGGCTTCTTCCCCCCTAGTGAGGTGACGTTCCACGTCCCAAGAACTTGCTTACGTAGCCGAGGATTGTACCGCCAAGTGCCCTGCCTTTGGCTTCCGCCCAGCTCACTTTGCACTCAGCCTCTGTGGCCCCTGGTGAGCCCTTTGGAGGGGGGACCCACGTTGCCTCTTCGGGCTGTGCCCGGCCGGGCCCCATGGGAACAGGCCCGGCCACCAGGCGCTCGCCATCGTGCCTCACCTCCGGGCCTGGCTCCAGAGGGGTGGCCCGGTGACCCGGGTCCTTCATTGTTATTCTCCATAGAGGTCTTTGAATTGCTCTTTGTCTGATCCCTCACCTAGGACCTGTTTGTCTTGAGTGACCCTACCAGGGGGCAAGGAAGCCCCCGGAACAAAGTAACTCCTAGGATCATTGGGACAGGCAAACTCCTCTACCACGATAAGGTGGCAGCTCAGAGAGGGGTATATATATATATATATATATATATATATATATATATATATATATATATAATTAATTTTATATATATATATATATATATATATATATATATATATATATATAAATGTATAATATATATAAATATATATATATATATATCCATCCATCCATTTCCTACCGCTTATTCCCTTTCGGGGTCGCGGGGGGCGCTGGCGCCTATCTCAGCTACAATCGGGCGGAAGGCAGGGTACACCCTGGACAAGTCGCCACCTCATCGCAGGGCCAACACAGATAGACGGACAACATTCACACTCACATTCACACACTAGGGCCAATTTAGTGTTGCCAATCAACCTATCCCCAGGTGCATGTCTTTGGAAGTGGGAGGAAGCCGGAGTACCCGGAGGGAACCCACGCATTCACGGGGAGAACATGCAAACTCCACACAGAAAGATCCCGAGCCTGGATTTGAACCCAGGACTGCAGGACCTTCGTATTGTGAGGCAGACGCACTAACCCCTCTGCCATATATATATATATATATATATATATATATATATATATATATATATATATATATATATATATATATATATATATATATATATATATATATATATATATATATATATATATATATATATATATATATATATATATATATATATATACATACACATATCCCGGCCAAATTGTTTTAACCCGATGCGCATACTTGCCAACCTTGAGACCTCTGATTTTGGCAGGTGGGGGTTGGGGGGCGTGATCGGGGGTGTAGCGGAGGCGTGGTTGGGGGCTTGGTCAGGGGCGTGGTTGGGGCGGGCCGTGGTTAAGAAGGGAGGAGTATATTTATATCTACAATTTACCAACTCGAGTATTTCATCTATATATCAATCAATCAATCAATGTATTTTATTTCGGCAATCTTCACATAAAACAAAGAACAACAACAAGAAAAGAAAAAACAAAACAAAAAAAAACACTCATTTGTGCAATGATTGAGCCGAAAGGGTGTAGGTTGAAGCAACGCTTATATAAACCTACCCCATCACAACAAGAACAAGGTTCAAAATATATAAAATCTAAAACATGCTTCACTTATATTACTTTTTTTTTTTTTTAAACAATATATAAGCAACATATATGTAGCACACGTCTCATTTACACAGTTTAACATTTAAATCAAACATATACATTTGTACACTTATATATATATATACACACACATATATATATATATTATATATACACAATTCATTTAAATTCCATATAAAGTGGTAATATATACATTTTAATATAACCTATATGTATAATTATGAAATGATAAATTGTATTTATATACATATTATATATTATTGTCTTTCTAAAACAATGTTTGCTCTTCTTTCTTATATTTACTAATGATAAATGATTTAAAAAACTTTTTAAACTGGTTTATGTTGGTGCTGTGTTTTATTTCATCCTTTAAACAGTTCCATATTTTAACCCCTGCTATTGTTATACTCATTCGTTTCTGCGTTGTTCTACAATATTGGATCTTAAAAAGTAGTTCTCCTCTTAAATTATAATTCCCTTCTCTTTGTAAAAATCTTCTCTGTAACCCTGTTGGAAGTAAATGTTTACTTGCTTTATAAATCATTTGGGCAGTCTTGAGTTGGATGAGATCTGGTAGTTTTAAATCAAATGTTTTTATAAATAATCCATTAGTGTGTTCTCGGGGTCCTGTGTTATGGATCAGTCTGATGGCCCTTTTTTGCATTATGAATAGTGGTTGGATGTTTGTCCTGTATGTATTTCCCCAAACTTCTAGACAGTAACTCAAATATGGTAAAACAAGTGTACAATAAAGAGTGTGTAATGTTTTTGGATTAAGAATGTGCCTTATTTTACCCAGGACAGCAATACTGCTGGCCAACTTCCCTTTATATATATATATATATATATATATATATATATATATATATATATATATATATATATATATATATGTATATATATATATATATATATATATATATATATATATATATACATATATATATATATATATATGTATATATATATATATATATATATATATATATATATATATATATATATATATACATATATATATATATGAAATACTTGACTTTCAATGAATTCGATCTATATATATTTATTGTATTACATATATAAATAAAATTAATAGTTGAATTTCAGACGGCACCTATCAAATACACAGTAATAAAACACAGTTGTTCTACTAACTGTACGGTGCTTGCTGGTTACTAAAAAAACAAAACCACACTTACCTTTCACTATTTGAGTAACCTTTGTTCTGCCATTAGCGTACTGGCGAGAGTCACTTGCCGTCAGGTGCGCAACGCCACATAAATCGTTGGCCAATCAAAAAAAACCAACATAACGCTATAGCCAACATTCACCAGGAGATGGCGACAGACAACATAGAATCACTCTATTACAGACGGCGTCGCCATGGCTGTAACTTCCTCGTTCTTCTGCTTCGTCTCCTTGTGTGTGCAGTTTTTTATTAAAATCCGTAGATGTTGTAACGTGATTGGGCAGGCAAGCTGTTTATATGGTAGGAAAGCAGAAGTGAAAACAGGCTGTCCCCAATCAGGTCCGCATAGAGCTGTAGGGGGCGTGTCCTACAGCTCCGCTGAATTTTCGGAAGAAAATTTCTTCTGGGAGGTTTTTGGGAGAGGCGCTGAATTTCGGGAGTCTCCCGGAAAATCCAGGAGGGTTGGCAAGTATGCCAATGCGGCCTCTAAGTCAAAAATTTGCTGTGTAAATTGTGTGTTAAGTGTGTCAAAATGTTTTATTCTTGTAGCATACTTGTTTTTTTGTGAGTTTCTGCTGGTGCCATGGCATTTTTACTGTCATGTTTGTAAATCTGACTTTTGGGTCAGTGGCTCCTCAACTTCAAACCTCACTGCACGTCACTGTGTACAACAAAAAGTTTTTATCAGTGTGCAAATGGTCACACAAGTTAAGCCTTGAAAGGCTTTGTGACAGTCCTGAGTGTGGCACGCGTTCACCTTCCTGCTCGCATGTCCCTGTCCTTGGTAATGTTAACGGCCTCCCTGGTGACTGATGTCTCCTGTCCCAACCCTGTTTATAAAACAGTCAGAACTTCGTTAAGGGACAAGCCAGGCTCAATTATAGTGACATTTTGCTGACATGCAGATTGCCTCGCCTTGCCATCTTTTTTTTTAAAATGTAAAATACTGATGTGCCTGTATTGAACCTTTTGGATGAACTTTGGGAGAATCGATGGTATTGATGAGTCATAGATCATACAAGTCAACAAGACTGACACAGACGGAGAGAATTCCTTTCACGCAGAAAGTCAACGTTGAAATGTAATCATAATCAGACATAGTGAGTTATGTGTAATCAATAGCACAATTAGGATAGTAAGTGGGACGTGTCTTTTTAATACACATAATACATGCATTCAATGACTGCAATATACTTTTTACTATACACACATTCATAAACCTGTGAAATCCTCTACTCTGACCATAAATATATACGTACAGTATAACATAATAAAAACACACCAATCTTAAGCTGTGGAAGCCATTTTAATTTAAATCGACACAGACAGGGGGTTTTCCACAAATCACTGGAAGGTCAAATCCCGTGAAACAGTGGCATTTGATTTTCTGTTGTTGTGCTTGGAAATCCTAGAAGGATTTACAGTCTTGGGACTGATTTAAACATTAAGTCAATAAATTGGAAATAATATTTTTTTTATTTTTTTTATTTATCTCATTCATTGATGTGCATTTAGAACGATAAATAATTATATCACAATTATACAATTTCAATTCACACAATTCCTGAGAAGGAGCAGGATGAAGAAAATCTTATAATTTCCTGCCCCCTCTGACATAATACATTATCTTACTTCATGAATATCATTTAAGCCGACACATATATCCAAATGTGATGAAACAATCAAAAACAAAAAACACAAGAAAAACACAACAAGTGCAAAACTTCATAAAGTATAAACCAAACCAAGAAAATAATAGTAATAATATAATATACACCTCACGGAATGATACAGAGCAAATACCAAACCAGACAAAAAATAAGTAAAATAATAAATAAAAAACAAAATGTAAACACTTATGGCTGTCCATATGATCTTATCGTTCTATCTTTATATATTTTTTTCAATTGGAATATATTTTTACAGTTTTTTATCTCGTTGTAAAGAGAATTCCACAATTTTACCCCCACCACTGATGTACACATTTGGTTTAAAGTTGTCCTTGAATATTGTTGTTTGAAATGACCTTTTCTTCTATGCTCTGTATTCTCAGAAGTGATGACAAACATTTTTTGTAAATTTGCTGGTAATGTTTTACTTCTAGCCTTAAACATGACACACAATGTCTGTAGCTTTACTAGCTCCTGTAGTTTCAATAGTCCAGAGTTAATAAATAAAATGTTAGTGTGTTCTAAGTAATCTACTTTATGAATAATCCTTATAGCTCTTTTCTGTAATTGATACAATGCCTTTATGTTACTCTTATATGTGTTCCCCCACACTTCCACACAGTAGCTGATATATGGCAATATAAGTGCACAATACAATATGCGCATTGCCCTATAATCTAACACATATTTTACCTTGTTTAATATAAAAATACTCTTAGACATCTTTTTTCGTACATGTGCAATATGAGATTTCCATGTCAGACCATCATCCAGTATCACTCCTAAAAATCTAAGTTCAGAAACCCTTTCAATATCAATTCCATCTATCGACAGTTTGATGGTGTCCTCTCTTTTCCTCTTACCAAAAATCATAAACTTTGTTTTTTTTACATTTAATGATAATTTGTTGACATCAAACCATCTCTTAAGTTTAATCATTTCCTGTTCAATAAGTATCGATAACGCTTTTAAGTCATGTCCCGAACTATAAAAGTTGGTGTCGTCCGCAAATAAAACAAATTTCAATGACTTTGATACCTCACATATATCGTTAATATACAAAATAAACAAACAATTTAGGTCCCAAAACCGAACCTTGTGGAATTCCACATTCAATCCTCATTTGTTCAGATGTATTACTCAAAAAATCCACAAACTCTTGTCTATTATCTAAATAACTTCTTAGCCATTCTAAAACTACTCCTCTCACACCAAGTGAATGCAACTTGGACAATAATATAGAATGATCTATTGTGTCAAATGCTTTTTTAAGATCGATAAACACACCGATAGTGTATTTCCTATTATCAGTTTCTGTTGCTATATCCTCCATTATATTCATTACAGCTGAAGCAGTGGATCTATTAGTTCGGAATCCATACTGGCTCTCACTCAACAGCATGTTCTTCTCAATAAAACTGTCTAATTTTTCTACAAATATTTTTTCAATTATTTTAGAATATTGTGACAGCAGTGACACTGGTCTGTAATTAGTAAATATATGTTTATCTCCCGTTTTATAGAGTGGAATTACTTTTGCTACCTTCATTCTATTTGGAAAAGTCCCTGTTTAAAAAGAGAGATTAAAAACATAACATAGAGGTTTGATGATACAGTCAATAGTCTTTTTTACAATTATCATGTCAATACCATCACTGTCTGCTGATGCCTTATTTTTCAGTTTTGTTACAACCGATAGAATTTCATTTTCACTAACATCTCCTAAAAGCATGGACTGTAGCACTTTGCTTCCCCCTCTCCATCCACTCTGTATATTTTTATGTTCTTCAATACTCTCTGCCAATTTGGGTCCAACATTCACAAAAAAAGAATTGAATCCATTTGCTACTTCTTTCATATTTGTTATCATCTTATTATCCTCATTTATAAAATAGCTTGGTGGGTTTGTAGGCCCCGATGTTTTACCTATTACATTGTTCAGAATATTCCAGGTTCCTTTAATATTGTTTTTGTTGTTTTCTAGTAAGTTATTGTAATAGTCTTTTTTAGCTTGTCTCATTATTGTTATCAATTTGTTTTTGTAAACCTTATATTTCGTTTCAGCATCATTTGTTCTTACTTTTATAATATATATGCAAGATGGCGGCGCCCGGACGGGCTGCGACACTGCGGTGCTCTTGCTAAAGATGGAACATTTGGCGGAAATGCCGGACAGTTCTGCAGACTTCATGGCTGGCTCGCATCGTGGTCACTCCGTGATCACGTACGACCGCCAGACACTTCTGGATGTGGACATATCGGGCCGTTTTGGACTGATAGACGCGTGCGTGCTAAACATGCTAACTAGCATGGGAATACGTCGGCGGCTACATCCAGCGGCCTGTGAAGCAGGGGAGTCTAGTAGCAGCGGGGGCCGTCTACGGAGCAGACGCCAGCGGTGTGATCGGAAACGCGGATGCCGAGCGGGGCTTAAAACAAAGCAGAATGCTAATCCCCACAGAACACCACTTCCCTCCATCCTGAAGACGGATTTAGATGAAAGATGCGAGACTACTGGTCTGGGTAAGGAGTCTGTTAAATTAGAACAAGTTTTTTCTGCTTTGAGTGTTTCAGAGTTGGACATGTGTTTTACTGAGGTGGCTAACTATGATGCGTGCAGTTTATCAAAGCAACAAACAAACAATCGAAAAATCCCCGTTACTGAGGTGGCTAACTATGATGCGTGCAGTTTATCAAAGCAACAAACAAACAATCGGAAAATCCCCGTTACTGAGGAGGCTAACCATGATGCGTGCAGTTTATCAAAGCAACAATCAAACAATCGGAACTTTCCCGTCGTATCAATTCCTAGATATGGTCGTAATTATACTGAATGCACTGGGCATAATAAACACAACATTATTAATATTGCTACTACGGATAATTTGATCAAAAATTCCCTAAAACAGCCCACTACCTATAATATAGGTTTTTTAAACATAAGATCATTGTCTCCCAAAACGTTGTTAGTTAATGATATCATCAGAGACAACAATCTTAACGTCATCGGTCTCAGTGAAACCTGGCTTAAACCAAACGACTTTTTTGCGCTAAATGAGGCATGTCCTCCTAACTTTACACATGCGCATATTGCCCGTCCGCTTAAAAGGGGTGGGGGGGTCGCACTAATATACAACGAAAACTTTAACCTTAGTCCTAACATAAATAATAAATATAAATCGTTTGAGGTGCTTACTATGAGGTCTGTCACACCGCTGCCTCTACACCTGGCTGTTATCTACCGCCCCCCAGGGCCCTATTCGGACTTTATCAATGAATTCTCAGAGTTCGTTGCTGATCTAGTGACACACGCTGATAATATAATCATAATGGGGGACTTTAATATCCATATGAATACCCCATCGGACCCACCGTGCGTAGCGCTCCAGACTATAATTGATAGCTGTGGTCTCCACACAAATAATAAATGAACCACGCATCGCAACGGTAATTACGATAGACCTAGTGCTTGTCAGGGGTATCACCGCTTCCAAAGTTACGATACTCCCGTATACTAAAGTATTGTCCGATCATTACCTTATAAAATTCGAGGTTCAGACGCATGTTCGTCAAACTTAATTGTCACGATCCGGTATGCGGATCGTTTATTGTTTTGCCGCTTATATGTCTTTTGTTCATGTTTAGTTCTGGACTCTGCCGATTCCTTGTGTTTGAGCACTTTCCCCGTTTGTTTAGTCACCATGGCAACGTTTTGTGCTCCTCCTCACGGGCTCCTGTCACACCTGTTGTTGATTATCATTTGTGTATTTAAGCCCACCTGATTCCTCAGTTCGTCCTCGGTCCATTACTTGCTTTTCGCAACACGTCACGTTTGGTATCCTTCTGCCCTCGATTATTTGTGCTAAGTTCCGCCTTAGCTTCACGTGCGTGTGGCACGTCGTTTAATGTTTTCTGTTTCCTGCCTACGTTTTTAGCATTAGCTTTCCGTGCATTGGCACACGCTTTGTTTTTCTCCTTTTTTTGCACCAGTGTTCTTTTGTTTTATTATATTAAAACATATTCCTTACCTGCAATCCTGCTGACTGGTAGTGTGTGCATCCACGAAGTGGCAACTCCGCGCAACAAGTGCGCCGAACGCGTGACAGAATGGACCGAGCTAAAAGCCACTTCGCACACCTCCAGCCCCAGCAAGAACAGGTGTTCCTCTCCGATGAGGAAAAATCGGAGATCTTCTGGAAGCTCCGAGCAGACTCTTGTCCATAGGGAGAGCGAGGACGACATTGAGCTGCCGGAAGAGGATCTCCCGGCCGAAGCAGTGGTGGCCTGGGAGCTATTCATGGCGAGGATAGCGGGACGCGGAGGAACGCTTTCGCTCCCAGTCTCAAGCCACCCCGACATTCCCCTCAGCGCGCTGCACGCCGCGCGGTGACGTCACACCACCCAGGAGGAGAGGACTCCAGCGGCGACCAGGCGCCGCGCAGGGTCGTGCACAAAAGGAGTGCAGGACTTTCCCCTCAGCAGCGACTGCCAGGTGCTTTCCATGTGCTTTTCCTCCCCGGCACCTGCTGTAAATCTGCCTGAGGGACGCGTGCGACGCACAAGGCCAGCTCCCAGGCTTCCAAGCGCCCACCCTCCCACGCCCTCGACTGCCTCCAAGCTCGCACAAAACCCCCCCCCCACCTACTCCATCTGGCATCTGGAATCTGCTTCCTGAGGGGGGGGCAAGGCTGATGGCGTGTCAGTGGCACAGGCGGACCTCCTTCCATTGAGGTTGCTGCCTGCCTTGCCGCTGCTCCGCCCACGTCAACAGACGCCACCTGCCTCAGTGCCAGCACCACGTCAACCTCCAACGCCAAGTCCACGGCTAAGGCTAGTACCGGCACCACGCCAACCTCCCACGCCGGGCACCACGCCAACCTCCCACGCCGGCACCCACGCCAATCTCCACGCCGGCACCACGCCAACCTCCCACGCCGGCACCACGCCAACCTCCCACGCCGGCACACACGCCAACCTCCTACGCCGGAACCACGCCAACCTCCTACGCCGGCACCACGCCAACCTCCTACGCCGGCACCACGCCAACCTCCTACGCCCGGCACCACGCCAACCTCCTACGCCGGCACCACGCCAACCTCCTACGCCGGCACCACGCCAACCTCCTACGCCGGCACCACGCCAACCTCCCACGCCGGCACCACGCCGGGCTCGACCTCAAGGTCCAAGTGTATGCCGGCCTCCGAGTCCCAGTCCAGGTGCAAGCCGGCCTCCGAGTCCAAGTCCAGGTGCAAGCCGGCCTCCGAGTCCAAGTCCAGGTGCAAGCCGGCCTCCGAGTCCAAGTCCAGGTGCAAGCCGGCCTCCGAGTCCAAGTCCAGGTGCAAGCCGGCCTCCGAGTCCAAGTCCAGGTGCAAGCCGGCCTCCGAGTCCAAGTCCAGGTGCAAGCCGGCCTCCGAGTCCAAGTCCAGGTGCAAGCCGGCCTCCGAGTCCAAGTCCAGGTGCAAGCCGGCCTCCGAGTCCAAGTCCAGGTGCAAGCCGGCCTCCGAGTCCAAGGTCCAGGTGCAAGCCGGCCTCCGAGTCCAAGTCCAGGTGCAAGCCGGCCTCCGAGTCCAAGTCCAGGTGCAAGCCGGCCTCCGAGTCCAAGTCCAGGTGCAAGCCGGCCTCCGAGTCCAAGTCCAGGTGCAAGCCGGCCTCCGAGTCCAGGTCCAAGCCGGCCTCCGAGTCCAGGTCCAAGCCGGCCTCCGAGTCCAGGTGCAAGCCGGCCTCCGAGTCCAGGTGCAAGCCGGCCTCCGAGTCCAGGTGCAAGCCGGCCTCCGAGTCCAGGTCCAAGCCGGCCTCCGAGTCCAGGTCCAAGCCGGCTCCGAGTCCAGGTCCAAGCCGGCCTCCGAGTCCAGGTCCAAGCCGGCCTCCGAGTCCAGGTCCAAGCCGGCCTCCGAGTCCAGGTCCAAGCCGGCCTCCGAGTCGAGGTCCAAGCCGGCCTCCGAGTCCAGGTCCAAGCCGGCCTCCGAGTCCAGGTCCAAGCCGGCCTCCGAGTCCAGGTCCAAGCCGGCTCCGAGTCCGAGTCCGAGTCAGAGTCCAAGCCGGCCTCCGAGTCCGAGTCCGAGTCAGAGTCCAAGCCGGCCTCCGAGTCCGAGTCCGAGTCAGAGTCCAAGCCGGCCTCCGAGTCCGAGTCCGAGTCAGAGTCCAAGCCGGCCTCCGAGTCCGAGTCCGAGTCAGAGTCCAAGCCGGCCTTCGAGTCCGAGTCCGAGTCAGAGTCCAAGCCGGCCTCCGAGTCCGAGTCAGAGTCCAAGCCGGCCTTCGAGTCCGAGTCCGAGTCAGAGTCCAAGCCGGCCTCCGAGTCCTAGTCCGAGTCAGAGGTCCAAGCCGGCCTCCGAGTCCGAGTCCGAGTCAGAGTCCAAGCCGGCCTCCAAGCCGGCCTCCAAGCCGACGTCCAAGTCCAAGCCGACGTCCAAATCGGCCTCCAAAACGACGCCCGAGTCGATGTCGGCGCCCGGGTCCGAGTCGGGCGCATCTCCCTCCACGTCGGATGTGGGTGTGGCCGTGCCCAAGTCGTCCTCCACGCAGGGCGCTTCCACCTCCAGGGGTGTGGCCGTACCCCGGGCGTCCTCCTCAGCGGGTGCTTCCACCCCCACGCCGGCCACGGTGGTGGCCCTTCCCAGGGCGTCCTCCCCGCAGGACGCGCCCTGGCCCTCGTCAGCCACGGATGTGGCCTCTGCGGGCCCGCCCGCCTAGACTTTTGTGGTGGCGGCGTCCCACCTGCCGCCGCTGCCTGTGGTGTCCTTGGTGGAGTCAAGGATGCAGGACTTGTCACCCCTCCACCAGGTCCTCCCTCCGCCCTCCCTTCTCTTTTGGACTGTCTAGTTGTGGGGGGGGGTTTGTACTTCGGGTTTTTTGGGGCATCTGGGATCTGCCCCTTGGGGGAGGGGTAGTGTCACGATCCGGTATGCGGATCGTTTATTGTTTTGCCGCTTATATGTCTTTGTTCATGTTTAGTTCTGGACTCTGCCGATTCCTTGTGTTTGAGCACTTCCCCGTTTGTTTAGTCACCATGGCAACGTTTTGTGCTCCTCCTCACGGGCTCCTGTCACACCTGTTGTTGATTATCATTTGTGTATTTAAGCCCACCTGATTCCTCAGTTCGTCCTCGGTCCATTACTTGCTTTTCGCAACACGTCACGTTTGGTATCCTTCTGCCCTCGATTATTTTGTGCTAAGTTCCGCCTTAGCTTCACGTGCGTGTGGCACGTCGTTTAATGTTTTCTGTTTCCTGCTACGTTTTTAGCATTAGCTTTCCGTGCATTGGCATGCGCTTTGTTTTTCTCCTTTTTTGCACCAGTGTTCTTTTGTTTTATTATATTAAAACATATTCTTACCTGCAATCCTGCTGACTGGTAGTGTGTGCATCCACGAAGTGGCAACTCCGCGCAACAAGTGCGCCGAACGCGTGACACTAATAATAATAATAACTGCTATAGCAGCCGCAACATTAATACGGCCACAACGACAACTCTTGCTGACCTACTGCCCTCGGTAATGGCACCATTCCCAAAATTTGTGGGCTCTATTGATAACCTCACTAACAACTTTAACGACGCCCTGCGCGAAACCATTGATAACATAGCACCGCTAAAGTTAAAAAAGGCTCCAAAAAAGCGCACCCCGTGGTTTACAGAAGAAACTAGAGCTCAGAAATTATTATGCAGAAAGCTGGAACGCAAATGGCGCACGACTAAACTTGAGGTGCACCATCAAGCATGGAGTGATGGTTTAATAACTTATAAACACATGCTTACCTTAGCTAAAGCTAATTATTACTCAAATCTCATCCACCGTAATAAAAACGATCCTAAATTTTTGTTTAGTACGGTAGCATCGCTAACCCAACAAGGGACTCCTTCCAGTAGCTCCACCCACTCAGCTGATGACTTTATGCAATTCTTTAGTAAGAAAATTGAAGTCATTAGAAAGGAGATTAAAGACAATGCATCCCAGCTACAACGGGGTTCTATTAACACTGACACGATTGTATATACGGCGGATACTGCCCTCCAAAATAGTTTCTCTCGTTTTGAGGAAATAACATTAGAGGAATTGTTACAACGTGTAAATGGAATAAAACAAACAACATGTTTACTTGACCCTCTTCCTGGGAAACTGATCAAGGAGCTCTTTGTATTATTAGGTCCATCAGTGCTAAATATTATAAACTTATCACTTTCCTCGGGCACTGTTCCCCTAGCATTCAAAAAAGCGGTTATTCATCCTCTTCTTAAAAGACCTAACCTCGATCCTGACCTCATGGTAAACTACCGACCGGTGTCTCACCTTCCCTTTATTTCAAAAATCCTCGAAAAAATTGTTGCGGAGCAGTTAAATGAACACTTAGCGTCTAACAATCTATGTGAAACCTTTCAATCCGGTTTCAGGGCAAATCACTCGACGGAGACAGCCCTCGCAAAAATGACTAATGATCTATTGCTAACGATTCTGATGCGTCATCTATGTTGCTGCTCCTCGATCTTAGCGCTGCTTTCGATACTGTCGATCATAATATTTTATTAGAACGTATCAAAACACGAATTGGTATGTCAGACTTAGCCTTGTCTTGGTTTAACTCTTATCTTACTGATAGGATGCAGTGTGTCTCCCATAACAATGTGACCTCGGACTACGTTAAGGTAACGTGTGGAGTTCCCCAGGGTTCGGTCCTTGGCCCTGCACTCTTCAGCATCTACATGCTGCCGCTAGGTGACATCATACGCAAATACGGCGTTAGCTTTCACTGTTATGCTGATGACACCCAACTCTACATGCCCCTAAAGCTGACCAACATGCCGGATTGTAGTCAGCTGGAGGCGTGTGTTAATGAAATTAAACAATGGATGTCCGCTAACTTTTTGCAACTCAACGCCAAAAAAACGGAAATGCTGATTATCGGTCCTGCTAGACACCGAACTCTATTTAATAATACAACTCTAACATTTGACAACCAAACAATTAAACAAGGCGACACGGTAAAGAATCTGGGTATTATCTTCGACCCAACTCTCTCCTTTGAGGCACACATTAAAAGCGTTACTAAAACGGCCTTCTTTCATCTCCGCAATATCGCTAAAATTCGCTCCATTCTTTCCACTAAAGACGCTGAGATCATTATCCATGCGTTTGTTACGTCTCGCCTCGACTACTGTAACGTATTAATTTCGGGTCTCCCCATGTCTAGCATTAAAAGATTACAGTTGGTACAAAATGCGGCTGCTAGACTTTTGACAAGAACAAGAAAGTTTGATCACATTACGCCTGTACTGGCTCACCTGCACTGGCTTCCTGTGCACTTAAGATGTGACTTTAAGGTTTTACTACTTACGTATAAAATACTGCACGGTCTAGCTCCATCCTATCTTGCCGATTGTATTGTACCATATGCCCCGGCAAGAAATCTGCGTTCAAAGGACTCCGGCTTATTAGTGATCCCCAAAGCCCAAAAAAAGTCTGCGGGCTGTAGAGCTTTTTCATTTCGGGCTCCAGTACTCTGGAATGCCCTCCCGGTAACAGTTCGAGATGCTACCTCAGTAGAAGCATTTAAGTCTCACCTTAAAACTCATTTGTATACACTAGCCTTTAAATAGACTCCCTTTTTAGACCAGTTGATCTGCCGTTTCTTTTCTTTTTCTTCTATGTCCCACTTTCCTTTGTGGAGGGAGTCCGGTCCGATCCGGTGGCCATGTACTGCTCGCCTATGTATCGGCTGGGGACATCTCCGCGCTGCTGATCAGCCTCCGCTTGGGATGGTTTCCTGCTGGCTCCGCTGTGAACGGGACTCTAGCTGCTGTGTTGGATCCGCTTTGGACTGGACTCTCGCGACTGTGTTGGATCCATTATGGATTGATCTTTCACAGTATCATGTTCTCATATGTTCTCATAGTCATCAGTATCATCAGTATCACAGTATCATGTTCTCATAGTCATCATTGTCACCGACGTCCCACTGGGTCATTATTGTCACCGATGTCCCACTGGGTGTGAGTTTTCCTTGCCCTTATGTGGGCCTACCAAGGATGTCGTAGTGGTTTGTGCAGCCCTTTGAGACACTAGTGATTTAGGGCTATATAAGTAAACATTGATTGATTGATTGATTGATAAAGTCTCTATAAAGTTTGTTTTTCTTTTTACAAGCATTCTGTAGTCCCTTAATAATCCAAGGCTTTATATTGTAGCTGTCTCTTTGTTTCCATACATTCGGACAATGTATTTCATACAATGATAAATAAATATTAAGAAAAGCCTCATATGCAGCATTTGCCTCTCCCACATACACCTCATTCCAGTCTGCTTCAAATAAGTCCTTCCTAAATTTATTTATTGCCTCTTCAGTCCTTTTCCTTGTATACCTATGGGTTTTCTCCTCCCTCTTTCTAGACATTTGACAGTCATAAGTAAGAAACACAGGTAAGTGGTCACTTGTATCATTAATTATTAATCCACTTTTTATGTTATTTTCTATGTCATTTATAAAGATGTGATCAATTAATGTTGCACAATTTGTCGATATTCTACTGGGTTTGGTGATCAATGGATAAAGCCCTCTACTATATACCACATCCAAGAAGTCTCTTGCTGATTTATTTCTGGGTGAGCTTAGCAGGTCTATGTTATAGTCGCCACACATGACGAATGTTTTCTTTTCCTTTACCTTACACAGTAATTCTTCCAGACTATCATGAAATGCTTCTACCTTAGACCCAGGTGTCCTATATAAACACATAACAATAACATTTCTCTTCTTTTCTATGTCTACCTCCACAGTTACACATTCAAATAAATCATCGATTACCGTTGTCATACATTCGACAGGTTTACATTTCAAGTCGCAGTCAACAAACAGGGCCACACCTCCTCCCTTCTTGTTTTTTCTACTACTGTGATACAACTTATACCCGTCAATGGAGATGTCAATACCTCTGTCTTTATCGATCCATGTTTCAGAAAGTGCTATTATTTTGATTTTGCTGTTTAAAGTCTTCAAGTATTCGTCAATCTTTGAGAAATTTGCATATAAGCTTCTGCAGTTGAAATGTATTAAAGAAAATGTATTACCTAAGCTAACATTGTCATTAAATTGTTCCTCGGTGTAGTAGTCACAAGTAGCATTGATTGAGTTGAACAGATGGTTATCTGGGTCAACATCATATTCAAAGTCATGTAATTTATAGTCCATGTATTCAGCTCTTGAAGACGCTTGATTCTCAGTTGTCTCACCTTCTCGTCGCGAAGCCTTCCCCATCTCCAGCCAAGGATGAGCCATGTCAGTCATACGCCTAGCAGGTCTCATCTATATTGATCCAAGTCACGGAGCTCTCAAATCGTGACAACTTTGACTTCTTCATATGGTCCATTTAGCCGAATCATGATTTTACAGTTTCGTGTCCATGTTGCTTGTATCTTGTTTTCTTTTCTGAGGATGCGTGCTTGTCTTGCAATGTCGGCGTTCTTCTTTGTAAGATGTTCATTGATGTAAACCCCAGTTCCTTTCAGCTTCCTTCCCTGCCGTAGTAACTCCGTCTTATGTTTTCGATTCGCAAACCGGATCACAATGGCTGGGTTGGTTCTGCTGTCCTTCCTGGGTATAGTATGGCATGCCGAAATGCTGCCACTTTGAAGAAATATGTTCTTACTTGTAAAAATAGACAATAGAATTGGAAAAAAAGTATCGGAACAGGAACAATTGCACTGATTGACCTACATTTGGTAAATCTGGGGTCACAGTTGATACTGATGGATGGTCAATGATTGGCAAACACACTGCTAATTGGACACATTTAAGGGGACATTTCTTTAGAATCATTCACAATCCTTTTGCAAGACAGGCACACATATGTTGTCCTTTATTTTTTTTTGCATTCTAACGAGTAAATATATGCAAGGAAAGTCGGTTTAAATTGGAGCCTATGGTAGTTGCTATCTTAAAAAAATCTGAAGACTTCTAATAGGGTTTTATGCATGCTGTAAGTATATATGTAATGTAGTAACAAGCCCGTTCATTGTGAAATACAATATTTACGTATTTGGCTCTTTTTAAGCATACTGTGCATTAATTTAAAAAATCCATCACAACATTTTATTTTTCCTTCGACAACATCACTGATTACTCCTCACTGCAGCCTTCCATGAGAGCCAACAGACATAATTAAACATCACTTCCTGTACAATGTCTGCTGTCACTGGGATCCAGACTAATAGGAGAAACAGATATATAGATAGGTTTATATGACGAATGACTCATAATCTTCACAAAAAAAATGGGGGGTGGAATTAAGTGTGTTTTTGTGTCTTTTTTTTTTTCTGGCAATTTCCGGGGCTTAAATTGAGATGCCAAAGTTGACCACTTGTCGGATTATGTCCTCATTCTTCTACTATCCAAGTGAGAGGCATTGTTTATGATCTACAATAAACTTTCACAAGCTCCGAAGCGAGAAAGCAGCTCACCAGTGGATGATGTCAATATAGCACCTTAAGCTCGTTAGCGTTCTATGATCACGGCGCCGCAAAAAATAGCATGTCTGCGTTAGCGCTTATAATAACAATATCACTAATATTTTGTAAGTATTCAAATCACAAAAATGTAAATGGAGTCTTGTTGGCGGTTTTTGAATGGTTATTAAGAAGGAATAGTAGACCTCCTATTGACTCCATTGTAAGTAGGCTTATATTTTACGAGTTAGAAAGCATAAAAAGGTAATTTGTCTTCTTGTCTCTCATAATGATTGTGAACAATAGGGCAAAAAAAGTGCAGTTCACTTTTATTACTGTATGTATTGGACACCTCAGGGTCATTTGGTCAAAAACAAGACCGGACAAAACTGAGCATTGTAATATTCAGATCTCAGTTTGAATGTTTACACATGTCCTCGTTTAAAATTATCCACATGCACACACACCCACACAAAACACACGCACACAAACACACACACACACTGAGCTTTTGCAAAATTTGAAATTGAATTCCAACTTTATTGATTCTTACATTAAAACATAACAAAGACTTCAGATTCAACAATGTGTAAACTAAAAATTCATGGTGTCAAAATGTTTCTGCAAACATTATTTTGGCAACATTCTGACACTCAGACCAGCCAATAAGCCGCACCCTCAGCCTCTCCAACTTCCAGTCAGTTACACAGGAAAGTCAAGCGGAATTATTATATCTGGTTTGTGTCAGAGTTAGTTTGTGACAAACCCCAAGATGCAGAGAAGGAGGCAGGCATTTTGCAGGTAAACATGATTTAATCTTTAAATACTAAAACAAGAACAAAACCAAAAGGGGTACGAACAAAAAGCACGCACGAGTCGGATAAGAAACTTGGCTATGAACAAACAAACTTAGAAGCAGGGAACAAAAGACAGTAAGCTACAAACCGCTACCAAATATAGGTTACCGCAACGCTGCATTGACACGACAGGTAGCAACGACAATGATCCAGCCCAGAGTGGAGGACAAAGCAGGTCTAAAATAGGAGAGGGCTGATTGACACCAGGTGTGGCCAGGTGCCAATCAGCCGCAGCTATGGGAAAACAGCGCTCAGGGAGAAACAATGGAAACAGACAAAATAAGAGCGCTGACAGGAAATACTACACACACACACACACACACACACACAGAGGAAAGAAAGACAAATGCTGAGGAAAAAACTAAAACATAACCAAACTGTCAGGGACGAACCTGACAGTAGCCCCCCCTTCCCATAACGGATACAAGACATTTTACAACACCCCCCCCCCCCCCCCCCCCCCCCCCCCAAAAAAAAACGGTCCAAAGTCAACGGAGGGTGGAGGGAGGACAAGGCGGTGGGCGACGGCGAGTTGAACGCCGCCGCAATTTGCGAGGCGGTCGCCCGTGAAACTACCATATCTGTGGCTGACAAGAGTATGGTGGCGCCCTCTGCTGGCCCACCGGACAGGATGGTGGTGGCAACCCCTGCTGGCCCACCGGACAGGATGGTGGTGGCAACCCCTGCTGGCCCATCAGACAGGATGGTGGTGGCAACCCCTGGTGTCCCATTGGAGAGGATGGTAGTGACGTTACCTGCTGCTGGCCCATCGGAGAGGATGGTGGTGGCGCCCCTGCTGCTGGTTTGCCGGAGAAGATGGTGGCGCCCCCTGCTGTTGGCCCACAGGAGTGCGTGGTGGTGTCTGCCGGCCCACCGGAGTGCGTGGTGGAGTCTGCTAGCCCACCGGAGTGGGTGGTGGCGTCTGCTGGCCCACTGGAGTGCGTGGTGGAATCTGCTGGCCCACCGGGAGTGCGTGGTAGCGCAGTAGGTTGCAGTCCCACCGGAGATGAGGGCGCCATAGGTTGCAGACCCACCGGAGGGTGATGGCACTGTAGGTTTCAGACCCACCGGAGGTGAGGGGTGGCGTCTGCCGGCCCACGGCAGATGATGGTGGCATCTCCCGGCCCACCGGAGATGATGACGCCGTCTGTTGCAGACCAACTGGGACGAGAAGTAGCTGTGCCTCCCCATCTGCACAGCTACAAATAGCCCCCCCCCCCCTCAAGGGACGGATCCAAGACGTCCCCAGATAGGCCCACAGACAACAGGGGTGCGTGGGAGAGGCCTTGCAAAGCGGCCACACTTTTTTTTAAATTAGCCATTAGTTTTAACGCTAAATTTAAGCTTCTCTGCCATAGACATTTCTGCGGGGTTCGAATTTGGCTGTATTATTCTGTCAGTTTCTTTGAGATGAACCCCAAGATGCAGAGAAGGAGGCAGGCATTTTGCAGGTAAACATGATTTAATCTACTAAAACAAGAAAAAAAACAAAAGGGTACAAACGAAAAGCGCACACGAGGCGGATAACAAACTTGGCTATGAACAAACAAACTTGGAAGCAGGGAACCAAAGACAGTAAGCTACAAACCGCTACCAAATATAGCTTACCGCAAGGCTGCATTGACACGACATGACACGACACGACAGGTAGCAACGACAATATTCCAGCCCAGAGTGGTTGACAAAGCAGGTCTAAAATAGGAGAGGGCTGATTGACACCAGGTGTGGCCAGGTGCCAATCAGCCGCATCTGAAGGGAAACAGCGCTCAGGGAGAAACACAGGAAACAGACAAAATAAGAGCGCTGATAGGAAATACTACACACACAGAGAGGAAACAAAGACAAATGCAGAGGAAAAAACTCAAACATAACCAAACTGTCAGGGATGAACCTGACAGTTTGTGCCTGTATTATGATGAGGAATATTTAGCAAATTTGAATCAAGTTTTTAAGAAAATAGTTTAGTCATACAATAAGTACATTTATAACACAGTTTGATGGAGACATTATTAATTGTATCTTTGTATTATTATTATTATTTTTTTTTTTTTCATTATGACGTGAGGTTGTACCTCAACCCTACCCTGACCGTACGTCCCTGACATGCGGGTTGGCGAATGTAAAAGTTCAGTCACACTTCTGCAGCATACGTGTTTCACACATTCAGCTCATTTTCATCATATTTAAGTTGAAATTAAATGTTGACTGATAATGTTATAGCTATATGTTAAATGGAAACCTAAATGTTAATTCTAAACCTAAATGTTAAAGAGGCTGTTTGCAACTAGCTCGCAGTAACATTTTTCAAAGCAACAAAATCTAAGAACACCATTGGCTAGCCTGTGTTACCATTAGGGGTTTAACAGAACACATTTGTGTTAAAACAGTCAAAATTTTTCACCACTACTAAGTTTGAATAGTACATTTTTTTTACCGACTCCATTGAAATGATTGGTGTTTATGGCGGTCACTCACCCAGTCTCGTCAACACGTGCACACATACAAAATCCTTCCAAAAGAAGCAATTAACAATTTGCAGTCATGTTGTTGATACGATAGAAGATTTAGACATAGACTTAGACTTCCTTTTATTGTCATTCAAATTTGAACTTTACAGTCCAGATAAGAACAACAATTTGTTCTATTAGCTCGTTGTAGTGCAGGATAAAAGAGCAATAAGGTGCAGATATAAATAAATGGATTACTGTACAGAGAAATATATTGCACTTAATATTTCATTTTGTCAATGAGATATTAAGAGACATGACACTGTTTGGTATGTTACAAAATATAATGTTGTAATTCAAGTTGCATTTGTCTATTTAATGCATCTTTATTTGATATGACTATAAACAAAATACGGAATAAATGTCCAACTTGCTAAAACACCAAAATTGTGTGGGGGTTGAATAATTTTGATCACAACTGTATACATATATATCCATCCATCCATCCATTTTCTACCGTTTATTCCCTTTTGGGATCGCGGAGGGCGCTGGCGCCTATCTCAGCTACAATCGGGCGGAGGGCGGGGTACACCCTGGACAAGTCGCCACCTCATCGCAGGGCCAACACAGATATATATATATATATATATATATATGTAAGTGTGTGTATATATATATATATATATATATATATATATAAACAATATGTGTATATATATATATATAATCAAATAATAATAGCCAGCCCACGCGTCCCCGAATCCACCGGGGGACGAGTCTGGTGGTAGCGGTGAGTACAACGCTGCTACAGCCAGCGAGGCTGGCGACCAAGGAATGGCCACATTCTTGACCGTCGGGCAGGCGGATGCGAGTGGCGCAACAAGCATCCATGCAATGGCCGCAGAGGTTATTAGTCTGACATCATTTACCAAATCCAGTCAACTTCTTTTGTTTTCACTTTATCAATCTGTGCATGCGTCAAGGCTACATCGGTACCACATTGGGGTTTGTGCACGTTTATACTGAAGTCTGATAAAAAAGTCACATTTTAATCGAAACAGTCAACTGGAAATTTTTTTTATTTCAAAATAATTGGATTGGGTCCACTTTCGCCTGCAGTATAAACGTGGTCTAGGTTCTTCTTTCTTCTCCAAAACATACTTGCTTGTTAAAAGTGTCTATAGGTGTGAATGCAATGGTGAATAGTTGCCTATTTGTGCCATGTGACTGACTGGGACAGTTCAGGGTATACCACGCCTCGAGCCAACAGTCACCTGGAATATGGCTCCAGTTTGTAAAATGGTAAATAGGTCATACTTGTGTACCTTCTACTTTCAAGGTACTCAAAGTGCTTTGACACTATTTCCACATTCACCCATTCATACACACATGGTGGGAGCTGCCATGCAAGGCCCTAACCACGACCCATCAGGAACAAGGGTGAAGCGTCTTTTTTAAGGACACAACAGACGTGAACAACAGCACGTAAGCTGGGGATCGAAAAAGGAACCCTCAGGTTGATAGCACGCCCGCTCGTTCAACCGAGCCACGCCGTTCCCAAGTGTTATAGAAAATGGATGAATGGATTTAGTGTCATGATTCGTTAACCGGCTCATGGCATGATTTATGTTTGGTAATGTTTCTGTTTTATTCTGTTTCTTTCCCTGTTTTCTGTTGGTTTCCATGGGCACTGATTCTCCTCACCTGTCTTAGTTTAGCAATTAGTGTTCCCAGCATGTGTTTAGGTTACTCACTCCCCTTTATATTGTCCTGTCACCCAGCAGTAGTTGCTGGGTCAGTGTTTTGCTGTAGGCAACATTTACGTTCTCCTGTTTTTTCTCCTTGCTATAGTAAGTTTGTACACACGAGCATTCCTCGTTTTTTCACCCTTGGTGAATTTTTTTTTGTTTAGCTCCACGCTTGTTAGCGTCCTCAGTTTGTATTTTTTATTCTGCTTTAAATATATTAAAAGAAACTTCATCGTACCTCCACGCTACTCCTGCCCGCTTCCTGCGTTGCTGAGGAACACGACAATCGCAGCCATGCGCCCTCGCAGACGTAACATTTAGTTTGACAAAGAGGACTTACTTCATAATCAGGGTTGTCTTCACGTCAATGCAGCACATTAGTAACATATTTGAAAGAGTAAATCTGGTCATCCTAGTTCTTGTGTGCAATAAAAACCATTACATATGACTCAGATGATGCAGTCGGGGCTGCTGATGAATTCTCCAGTGAGTGACACAATATATGCCTTCATCTTCATTGGGACACGACAACTGTGAATCTCCTGTTATCATTTCTGACCATTCAAAACAGAACCACAAGGTTGAATCACTTCTGACACTGCATCGCTGCACACTCATCAGCAGAGGTGGGTAGAGTAGCCAGAAATTGTACTCAAGTAAGAGTACTGTTACTTGAGAGATTTATTACTCAAGTAAAAGTAAGGAGTAGTCACCCAAATATTTAGTAAAAGTAAAAAGTATGTTGTGAAAAAACTATTCAAGTACTGAGTAACTGATGAGTAACCTGATTACAGCAACAAATAGTGCACAAAAACATAAAAATAGCAATGAGCAAATTCAGAGCCAGGAATATCTCTTAAGCAACTAAAACAATAATATATATTAAATAACAGTACATTAAAATAAAAAATAAAAATGGCACATTGAGCCGCAATAACTTAACAGCACCATAGGCTCAGTAGGTATTCATTGATTTGATTGATTGATTGAAACTTGTATTAGTAGATTGCACAGTACAGTACATATTCCGTACAATTGACCACTAAATGGTAACACCCCAATAAGTTTTTCAACGTTTATCAATTACTTAATAAATGACCAAATCGAGGTGATCTACCTCATATATACATATACATACACACACATATCATTTATACACACATATATCATATATACACACACATATCATATATATATATGTATATATATATATATATATACATACATTTATAAATAGGGTATATAATTTATATTTATTTATTTTGACGTTTTTGTTGACATGTTAAAGGTGTTTTAATGAATATACATGCATGTTTAACATATAGATTCCTATCTTTCATGAAGTAAGAATATAAGTTTGTGTATTACCTGATTCTGATGGCTTGCATTGATTGGAATCAGACAGTATTGCTGATAACATCCACGTTTTCAAATGAAGAAGAAAAAAAGTTCCTCTTTTCTGTCTAATACCACATGAAAGTTGTTGGTTTTTGGCATTTTATCTGTCCAGCTTCCATATTCGTTTTTATATAAACTTTACAAGAAATACATTGGCGGCAAACTCCGTAGCTTGCTAGCTTCTTTGCGCTGGCTTTCGGAGACTCTTATTTTGTTAGCACAGGCGCGATGGAGCGGTACTTTTATTGTGAAGACAGGAACTGTGCGATCAGTCTTTAGGCTTTTGACGGGAAGTACGGTTGAAATAAAAAGTGTCTTTTTTCCTTTACACTTTTGATTGATTGATTGAAACTTTTATTAGTAGATTGCACAGTACAGTACATATTCCGTACAATTGACCACTAAATAGTAACACCCCAATACGTTTTTCAACTTGTTCAAGTCGGGTCATGTGACCACTTGGCTCTGTTTGATTGGTCCAACGTCACCAGTGACTGCATGTGATTGGTGAAACGCAGGCATGCGTGGATTCTACTTTGAAGGTCTGTCATTAACCAAAACAAACATTAACAGATCGATAAAAAAAGTAGCGAGTAGCGAGCTGAATGTAGATAAATGGAACGGAGTAAAAGTAGCGTTTCTTCTCTATAAATATACTCAAGTAAAAGTATGTTGCATAAAAACTACTCGTAGAAGTACAATTTATCCCAAAAGTTACTCAAGTAAATGTAACGGAGTAAATGTACCGCGTTATACACACTTCTGCTCATCAGCTCCTCTTTTATCATCCTTGTTATTTTCCCGGCAGTTTATTCCACTAATTGTTACTTTTCCTGCCTGTTCGGTTTGTACAACTAGAAGATGTTAAAAGGAGGAAGATTTCTGAGACCTTTTCTCCCTCAAACATCCTGTTGACCTTCAATTCTCCCATTCAGCAGCTTTTGTCCATTAAGCACAATGTGTTGACTTACAATAGATTCAGATCCTGCCCCTTCTTTGTGTAAGCTGCTACAAATATAAGAAGTATTTCCAGGCAGTCGACATAGGGGGCACTGACATAGGGGGTCAGAGGGAGGGGCTTCCTTGTGTCTGGCAGTTGACACTTTCAAATGTTAATGGATGGGGGTGCCAAACAAAGCTGAAGTGGGTCTGAAAATGGTAATTGTCCCTAATTCACCTAAGTAGGTTTCATAATGGAAGAATTAAGCATTTTAAATATGCAATTTGAGGCAATCAGTCCTTTCACTTGGGTGGGGTTGGCACAGGTGTAGTAGATTTGAGTTTTTCTTTCACTCAGGGTGACTCATTTGTCACATTGTTCACACATGGGCGCCTAAAGAAAGGCCCTCCTGCTCTCCTACAGTATGAACTGTGTTGGGTTGTGAGGCTGAGCTGTGAAACCTCTAATTGTGCGAGCGGGAGAAATCAGGCTAGATTCTAGTTGACACCACCACAAACAACAAACATTTAAGCAAGAGTAAAAGTAAATCAAGTCTGTGACTTTACTAAAAATACTAATTTTTACCTTTAACATATACAGCATAGTGGAATTTGCCATGTATTACCCGTACTTAAAATGACCAAAGTACTGTAAAACGTGTTGTAGGACAAGTTTCATTTAATTGTTCTGTTGTTTCACTTTTGTGCGGTTTGTTCCTCCTAGCCCCCTAATATGGATTGTCCAATGTAAAAATCATATTTTTCTAGGCCATATTCTTTCAATATTTAGTCTACATTTCTCACATTTAGCTAATTTCTTTCACATTTATGGTAGAAATCAAATGGTGAATATAAATGTAAAATCTAAATTTAAATCTATGTAGATGTTAAACCGCCCTGCGATGAGGTGGCGACTTGTCCAGGGTGTACCCCGCTTTCCGCCCGATTGTAGCTGAGATAGGCGCCAGCGCCCCCCGCGACCCCGAAAGGGAATAAGCGGTAGAAAATGGATGGATGGATGGATAGATGTTAAACCCAAATGCTTACTCTAATATAACTGTTGAATGAAAATGCTAAATCTAAATTTTAATTCAAGGTGTTGAATCTAAATGCGATCACCCGTATTGTGGAAGAGAATGTGCAATGAGCAGAAGAAACAAATATTGAAGATGGAAATATAAAGGAGAATTATTATGGAAATATTATCAAAAATATATACTGCAATGTAAAAAGGGGGTCAAACTTTGGCAACTGCCCTGGCCAAATAATGACACTCACTTGGCCCTTGTTTTTATTGTCTGGACCAGTGATTCCTGGCTCCATCTAATAGTCCGCCAAATAAGTCTGTTAATATGTACTTTATGTGGAGTATCATTGTAAGGATGTTTGTGCATCGTGTGAAATGTTACGGTGGCCAACAATATTAACTATACATGTGAAATAAAACCTGTGCATTGTTTTTACTGAATACTTAGGACTAATATGCAAGTATATTTTAATGTTGGTGATTGTGGTGGTATTTGAAGAGTCAAGTGTTTTCTTAGGTCAGGGGTCGGTAACCCAAAATGTTGGACCAAAAATAAAAAAACACATCTGTCTGGAGCCGCAAAAAATTAAAAGCCATATCACATACAGATAGTCTGTCTTGAGATATAAATTGAATTACGAGGACTTAAAGGAAACTAAATTAGCTCAAATATAGCTACAAATGAGGCATAATGGTGCAATATGTACATATAGCTAGCCTAAATAGCATGTTTGTATCGATTAACTTGCAGTGACCAAATATGTCTGATTAGCACTCCACACAAGTCAATAATGTCGACAAAACTCACTTCTGTGCATTTACGCACGACATTAAAAGTTTGGTGGACAAAATGAGACAGAAAAAGAAGTGGCATAAAATGCATCTTGGAACGTCGGAGAACGTTATACATGTAAACAAACTACGGTGAGTTCAAAGACCACCAAAATTAGCATGACAAAACGGAGCTCGCCAAATACTCGAGTCAGTGAAGCATGTTTAATACAAACAGTGTGCTTTATAACAATTAGGGATGTTTGTGTCATGTTTGTCCTCCTACAGAAACCATATTAAAACAAAAAATATGTTTTCCCCCTCATCTTTTTCCGTTTTTCATACATTTTTGAAAAAGCTCCAGAGAGCCACTAGGGCGGCGCTAAAGAGCCGCATGTGGCACTACAGCCGCAGGTTGCTGACCCCCGTCTTAGTTGGTTTAGACCAACTACTGGTCTAAACCACAAGGCCACCACTTAAAACAGCTCTAAAGTGCGCGTGTAAACTGGCCACTGGAAACTAATTAACCCTGCTGCGACTACGTCGCTTCCAGCAAACTTTGTGATAAGGACTGACCACTCTGCAATCTAGTGGTTAATGACTTTCCAGGAGCCAGACGGGCAGGTTGCCAGGTAGTTGTAAGTGCAACAAGAATAGGACTTCGAGATACAGCATCGGCCAGGGGCTTGCCACTCCAACGCGGATGCGCTCGTAAGCCGACCATGTTCAGCAGACGAATGTGAGCAGTGGGTGGAGGGAGCTGAGTGTGTCAGGCTGACAAAGTTTTCTGTAGGTAACGACAGACCGGGACTAACGCAGAGCGGAGGCACCCACAGGAGTGGCACAGACCTACAGCTCAGCCCGTCTTGCAGTAGGTGGTGGTCCCGCAACGCCTACCATGGGAGACGGTGGCACCATTCTCCAAGACTACCAAAGACCCCAGCGGGCACTCGCAAGCACCGCTCCAACAGTTCCAAGTGGGCTGCCCCATGGACAAGGTGTGGATCGACATCACAGGGCCGTACCCACGGTCTGATGAGGGGAACCACTATGTCCTGTCCGCTATGGACTATTTCACAAAATGGCCGGAGGCCTTTGGCATTCCAAAGCAGGAAGCAGAGACAATCGCAGATGCCCTGGTGGGGGGCATGATAAGTGGGTTTGGCGTCCCTTCACAGTGACAGAGGTTCGAACTTTGAGTCTCGGGTGTTTTCCGCCGTGTGCGACGGCCTGGGCATTCGCAAGACCCGCATTACCCCACTTTTTATGTGAAAAATAAATAATGTATGAACGGAAATAAATAGTGTAATACACAGCAGTACACTATTTATGGCTGTTAAGTAGGTCTAGCGTGGATCAGTTTTATTCTTCAACTCACCTATGTAACACGGAAGCAAATACGCAAGCATCAATTGCGGTCCTTCAACAATCGCCATTTCTACGGAATCAAAATATATATTCATATATTACCAATGGCGGAGTTTGCATGTTCTCCCCGTGACTGTGTGGGTTCCCTACGGGTACTCCGGCTTCCTCCCACTTCCAAAGACATGCACCTGGGGATAGGTTGATTGGCAACACTAAATTGGCCCTAGTGTGTGAATGTGAGTGTGAATGTTGTCTGTCTATCCGTGTTGGCCCTGCGATAAGGTGGCGACTTGTCCAGGGTGTACGTTGCCTTCCGCCCGAATGCAGCTGAGATAGGCTCCAGCACCCACCGCGACCCCAGAAGGGACAAGCGGTAGAAAATGGATGGATGGATATTACCAATAGCCTATTATTAGCACATTATTGATTAGTAATGAAAATTTGGTCGTTGAAAAAAGACTATGCTCACCGAAACCGGATGTTGCCAGGAAATATCTACTTCTGCCAGCGGGGTGCGTATTTCCCCGCACTCACGAATGACCGAGCTCACCCAAAGCTGACGAAAAAAGTCACCTACGGGTCGCATTGCTGTGTAGACTGAAGTCACATTTGAAAAGATCAGATTTGGACCAACTCCTAATGTGGCCTGAATGTTATGCGAAAAGATTGTCTTGGAGTTAGTGCTGGCCCAAAAATTCGATCCGTGTAAAAAAAAAGTCAGATTTGGTGTGCAGTGTAAACGGGGCCAAAAGCACTACTATAACATGACGTCTTGGGGAGGAGAACAATGTAATGTGGGGTTTGCAGTTTGCACTAATTTGTTGCACAAATGTACATTCTGCTGTGAGTTTAGCAGGCTGTTGCCTTGCGGGTCAGTCTTCGGGTGCGAGGATTTTTTTGTGGGGTGGTGAGTATAGCGGCTGGCGCCAGTGTTCCAGCCAATGACTTTGGCTGGGGAGGCGGTAGGGATAGATGACATGTGTTTTGCGGTAAAAGATTGTTTGTTTGTTGACAGGAAAAGAGGAGAGACATTATTTTGTGCGCATGTACGATAAGACAAGAAAAACTGAGAATTTGTATGAGCCTACACTCTTGGAACATTACAATGCAGTATAATGAAGTGCATCCATCCTTTCTGAACACTTATCCTGTTCAGGGTCACGCAGAAAGCTAACAACAAAATACACCTAGCAAGCTCAAAAATCCGCCAAGGCCAAACTCAAGAAAAATGACAACCGCATGTTTGTTGTATGAGTGCACATTTATTTATTAGCTGGGCATACATAAACACCTTCCTTGACCCATAGGCCTTCAAACAGTTTTGTAGATTTTGAATTGCTTTTTGCCGAATCTCCTTTATTGTAACAGACATAAACATCCGTTAGGTCATTAAATAAAGAAAACATATTTTAAATGAATTTTTTTCTGTTACAAATTCCAACAAACTAGGAAGAAGGCTTTGTTGTTTAGCTTACTTTTGCCGTTACAGTCTACTTGCATTGGGACTAAGCAGATCCAGCAAAGGGTGCTGCATGTTCAGTACTGGAGTGGACCAGCAAGGCCGTTTCAAATGTTCATAAATTAAATAAAAAAATTGGTGGAGGTCTGCTCTCTACTGCAATGCAAAGGCAAAAATGCAGTGCCCAGTACTGATGTGCGATGACACGGATTTTCTTTCTGGTCTGATACCAACTAAAATTTTGGTTGGTATTGGTGATACTGATCCGAAACCAATATTTTGCGCAAATATACAGTAGCTACTGTCTCTGCTAAAATGTGAAAAGTTGCGTATTTTAATTGTTGCTGCATCACTACTTTAGTTATAACATTTGCACTTAAGAAACTTCTCCATGACTTTAGCTCTACTCTTCTTCTTCTGCGACAAGTAGTGGGAAAGAGTATTGCAACTGAGTACTGCTGCGGCCCAAATGGACCACTTCTGAGGAACAGATATTTTTGGCGGCTCACTAAGGGGCCCTCTGATTAAGAAACACTGATTTAGAAAATAGCTCAATTATTTAGTTGTACTAAAATATTGGTACTTTTGATACTCCAATTACTTTCATTATAAGGAACACAGCATAGAGTATCAAAAGTACCGATATTTTGATTAGAGCATCGATGTTAGAGCATAAGGAACTGGTATTGACTGTATCAATTATTCAGTACGGATCCGCACCACCAAAAATCCAGTGCTTTTATTTTACTTTTCCCGTTCTTTTGCCGGAACTCTCTGGGCCCCTAGGGACAGAGTGTCTGGGCCTTTCTGCCTGCACGGGGTATGAGCTCTCGCTGGCTTGGGGGCTGGCTGTCCCCTGTTTCTCCCGTGCCTTGTCTTCTGCCGGGCGCGTCGGTCTATGGCCTGCCGCTGGCCCTGCCGAGCGATAAGGTAGGCCCAGCTCTGGGGTTTCTGACGCCAGGCGGCCTGGCTGCGTGGGCCCGGTGGTCCTTTGGCCCCTGGGCACTGCACCTGCAGTTTTGGGTTAGGCTCTCTGGGTGACTGCAGCCGTAATTTGGCTCCTGCACACACTGAGAAAAAAATATATTACACATACAAATGCACACACATACTCACATACACACAATTATACTGTAAATACATACATACACACATACATATGTTAATTCATTAATAGATACGTAAGCGCACATATTGGTAATTACCCACATACATAGGTACCTACACTCCTACATACATACACAAATACAGTACATACATACACACTCAGGGTACATACATCCATAAGCACATTCACTGTACAAACAAACATATACACATAATGTATATATGCAAGCACATGTGCATACATACAGTCATGCATATAAGCACGTTTCATCAAACATATTTTAACGTTGTTCTACTTGGGGAAACTGGGTAACACATGGCACACTGACAAAGCTTAACCTATAGTTACTATAACAATCTACAAGGTTAATACAGTTTGCTTCTCTTTCTTTCCCTCTATCGTTTGTATTTCAAGTTATCATTACATATATGAAACAATTGTATTGTTTATAATAGAGGTAATTATTGTTATTATTCATTATCAATAGTGCTATTTCTATCGGTATTTGTAGTTTACTGTAATAATGTTCATTGTCATTTCTGTGTAATTAATATTTACTTCACTAACTGTTTCTTTGCTATCACTTTTACAATCATATTTGTACATAATGTATATTAACTTATCCCCCGCTTGTGCCTGTAATTTTCTCCCTCTGTCTTTTTTTTTTTAATCTTTCCATCCCCTCCTGCTCGCAACCGGCTGCGGCAAACATTAGTATAAATCCATTTAATAAAGTCATATACAAATAAGGCAACAAGAGAAGTATCCCACACTTCTCTTTTTTAATGTAGATCTGTACAGAAAATATGGACATATACATCAACTGTATGATTTGCATGAGTAGCTGGAAAGAATAAAAATAAAAAACAAAAACAAAAAAACAATTCACTCAAATGACAACAGTAGAGTATCATGTTTTGGTTCATTAAAAAGAAAAGAAGAGTCTTACCTTCCTGGGTGTGACATGAAGAGAAACCAAGCAGACATTTCTGACCACTATTATTGTGATTATTTCAACTAAACAATAATGCAGGAGGTCATGTTTGAGATTGTAACAACATGGTGTAGCAGCATCATCCCCAGACCAGGGATCGTGTGTCTTAGAGGTGTAAATAGGCGTTGCCGTGCAAAGAAGATGGGGCAGCCCAGCTTAATGAACCAAACAAGAAAAACCTTGTTTAAAAGGACAAATCTGATCAGAAGATTTCAAACCCATTAGCTGTAACTCACAGGGCATGATAATAATGATAAAAGACGGTCGAGCCTTTTGATTCGGGAGTAGCAAAGTCTGTTGTCTTGGGAAAACATCTTTTCCTGGAGGAGAATCAAAGAGCAGTTCATTTTTACACTGACCTTCAGGGCTCAAGGCGGCCAGACAAGGGCACAAACAGATTGAGAATTAATTGGTGCAATTAACATTTTGTGATTATAAGGACTTGAGATCAATATCCTATGCAAATGGCAGTATTGATGTGCAGCAGAAACCTTGTTAATTGTGTTTGGCGAACAAACAGGCCCCTGCGACACTATTCCATTATGGAAGAGCGTGCACAGAGAGAGAAAGCTGCAAGCTGCTGTCCACTTGAGATGCATGAGGACAAGCCGCCATCCCAATCTCAAGACTCTTAAGGAAAGTTACACAGTTTGATTATCGCTGTCTTTGGCCCCTTTATTGGCTCTTTGAAGAGGCCTTTGGACTTTGGATAAAGATTCCTCAGTGTTGCTGTGATCACAACGCTTATGTCAGGCCACAGAAGATTACACAAGTGGTCCTCTGCCTCCTTTCTTTCACCGTTTGTAACAGTGAGCATGTTAGGAAGCGTCAAAACGCTCTGCTGACAGCCATTGAAATGAATTAGTTTCAGCTTTATTGCTGCGGACTAAATTTTCCACTCTGGTTATTAAACTGCGTTAAAAATGCACTTTCATTTCAGATAAGCACCAGTAATCCTGTTTGCAAAGCGCGGCAGATGAAGTTAAATATAATTTAAGCAGAAACGGAAACGGCTGGAACAATGTCATCACTGAAAGTGAGATTGAAGTGATGCTATTCTTAATCGCTATTATTATTTCCATTCCGGCTGGTGCAAAGTGCTGCGACTGATGGTGGCAGCAACACTTAGCAGAAGGTGGGGAGAGTGGAGAATAACGCTGCATCTATTAATGATCACAGCCAACAAATCCATGCTCACTAGTGACCGTCTGACATTTTCTTTCCGTGACAATTGGCTGCCAGATCCTTGCACAGCTGACGTCCTATAGCCTCGGAAAAAAAAGATACAACACACAGAGCTGGCAACATACACAAAGCTTGAAGCTAGTGTTAATTAGCTCAGTTTACGGGCCAAAAGAACAGTTAGCAGTCTTTTATGTGTTGCAGTGCCTGCTGTGGTGTTGGTGTAAGGATGCACTGCGTCCGCCTTACCTGTGGGTTTATCTTGGAGTCCACTCCCCTCTGTTTGCTAAAGACCGCCATGCACCCACATTTAAAACAGAGCTTCTCAAGAGCAAGATTACATGTTGTTTAATGAAATGTTACAATTGAAATCACATTAGCCATTTGGTCGCATGCTAATTACACTAATTCCTTTCAATTTGAGTCTGTGTTTCTTTCAGCATTAGCCTTTATTCCCCTGGTAATGAAGAAAGCATATTAACGAGGGAAGACCGGGGGAGGAATTTGTAGAAATGGTATTATATTTGCAGTGGTGGAACTGCACTGCATCATACTGTTTTTAATGAGTTGTCCCTTTGATGTGGATAAATACTGTAATAATCCAGGAATGTAGGCTCATACAACTTCTTTGTTTGTCTTGTCTTTATTGTACAAGATGCAATTCAACCACATACCTCCAATATGTGTCTCCCTCTCGTGCCGGCAAAACTCGAACCTTACTTCCTATCAACAAAGTCACTTTCCTATCTCTCCCCAGAAGACCCCCCCCCCCCCCCCCATTACAAAAAGTCTTCCCTCTCGAGGACTGACTCGTAAGGCATCGTTTGGTAACATCAAAGCAACACATCAGTTTGGAGCAACCCATTAGTCCAAACCAAATAGTGTAGACAACGTAACTCTTACATCACACAAACGCGGGTTCAAAATATTCCCCCTTCCCTTATCTTTCTTCAGTCTGAGGACACCACAAAGTCTTGCAAGCGGTCCGGAAGCCTCTTCTTCCGCCTGAGCCGCTCCCTTCCAGTTCCCAGGGGTGGGACAAATAAGTCAGGTGTGCGGGTGGCAATTGCCACAGGTGTGCCCATCCTCGGGAGGGGAGCTGGAGAGGGCGGGGGACAAGCGGGGTGAGGAAATTGTTTCCCCCTTGGGCGTAAGCGAGGAATTGGGAAAGGGCTGAGCAGGCAAGAGAGGGGTCACCTGTGTATCCAAGGCAGGGGAAGGGGGGACACACCCAACTCCCCGTGGTGGAACCGCTCCACAAACCCATCTGAGGGTGCAATGGGGTTGTGCGGGTTTTGTGGATGCCCAGGCGCTTGCACAAGGCCATGAACTCCCGGGACTCAAAGTCTGTGCCACGGTCACTCTGCATTGACGCCATGACGCCAAACTGACTTATAATCCCCTCCACCAGGGCATCAGCAATGGTCTCCTGGTTGGGAATGGCGTATGCCTCTGGCCACTTAGTGAAATAGTCTGTGGCGTAGAGGACATAGCGGTTCCCCTTGTCAGACCGTGGGTACAGCCCTATAATGTCAATTCCCATCCTGTCCATAGGGCACCCAACTGGGAACTGTTTGAGCAGTGCCTATTAGCGCCCATTGGGGACTTTGAGAGCAGACGTCACAGCGGTGGCAGAAGTCTTCGAATCTCTCTTCTGCCGACCCCAATACAACCCCTCTCTCAGCCGCTTAAGTGTTTTGGGGACCCCGAAATGTCCAAACCCACCTTCCCCATGCACTGCCTTAAGCACTGCCCCTTGCAGTCCCTTCGGCACCACCACCTGCCACTGTTCTTCCCCTGTGGCCGCGGGCTTAAATGCTCGCTGCAGCACGTCTTGGGAGACCCGCAGTGAGTCAAATGTGGCCCACAGGCCCTTGATAGCCTTGGAAAACGATGCCACCGCCTCCCAAGGCTGGCGTTGCCAAGCCTCTACCCACTGCAAGACAGGCTGAAGGCCTGTGTCCTCCTACTGCGCGAGCCTCCAATCAGCATTCGTCAGTGTTTGTAGTTCCCTGCGGACAATGATATCAGCACGACTGACGTCTTCACACTCGGCGCCCTCTGCCTTCCGCTCTCGTTTCTGAGCTTCCCTGCGCTCACAGTAACAACATCTATCTGCTGCACACGGCCGGCGCGAGACCATGGCCGGCGTGAGACCACGGCCAGTGCGAGACCAGGTCTGCCTTGGAGTGGCGAGCACCTGGCCGATGTGCTATTTTAAAGCCGTATCCTTGTAGCTCTTCCAACCACCAGGCGACCTTCCCCTTCGGCTCCCGGGAAGTCATTAGCCACTGGAGGGCAGAGTGGTCAGTCCTGATCATAAAAGTGAGGCCGCACAGGTAGTATTTAAAGTGTTTGATAGAGAGCACCCCCGCCAGGAGTTATCAGCGGGTGACACAGTAATTCTGCTCCGACTTTGTGAGTTTCTGGCTGAAGTATGACACCACCCTCTCCCCTTCCTGCCACAGCTGGGCAGGTACGCCCCCCACCCCCACTTTGCTGGCATCAGTGTCCAGGAAAAAGGGCAGGGCGTGGCCAGGTGGGGCTAATCCTGTGCTCGAATCCTCTCCAGGACTCTCCTCAGGGACCTATGGGCTGCTTCAAAAGAACGGCCATGTATCAGGTATACCACGCACTCTTGGCAGGGAATACCAGCCAGCACTTTGTCCATAAGCCTGGCAAAGTGGTGGGGGAATTACAGGGCCCAAAACTAAGGACTTTGAATTGCCACAAGCCCCGGCCAGTACACAAGGCAGATTTAA
This sequence comes from Nerophis ophidion, assembly GCF_033978795.1. Classification (NCBI taxonomy): domain Eukaryota; kingdom Metazoa; phylum Chordata; class Actinopteri; order Syngnathiformes; family Syngnathidae; genus Nerophis; species Nerophis ophidion. Next base: position 38,050,989 of record NC_084612.1, read on the forward strand.
GGCGAGATTCGGGAGCAAGTGGGACTTGGTAATATCCGCTTTTAAGGTCCAGGGTGGCAAACCATGAGGAGTCGTGGACTAGGTCCACGGACTCGTCAATATGGGGGAGGGGGTAAGAGTCCTGTGTGGTCACTTCATTCAGCCGTATGTAATCCACACAGAATCGCCAATCACCAGCCTTCTTCTTTGCGATTATGACCACAGGAGCTGCCCAGTGGCTCTCAGACGGCTCAATGAAGTCGTCCCACAGCAGGTCGTTCGCGGCCTTATAGCATACCTGCTGTCGAGCGAGGGGGATGCCCTTGATGGGTCACGCCAAGCCAGTGTCTATTACATGCTCTGCCAAGTGGGTTCTTCCCACCTCACTCTCATTCATTGCAAAGCTGCCGTGGAATTCCATCAACAACAGTTTCAGCTGCTCCTGTTGCCGTTTCTCCAGGTCTCCATACTCCTCTCTCCAAACCCCTCCCCCTATGACCAGGGGGGCTATCTGCGGACGGGGGGGCCGTGGGCCGGGACGCTTAGGCCTGGCACCACCGGGTAATAAACAGCTCTGTCTCCCCCCTCATTGGCTGAAGGGAGACAGAGCGAGGGCAAGAGTAGTAACTAGGTGTGGTGTGAGGTAATATGAATGCAGAGGCATGTGGGTAACGGATAGGGGCCCGGGAACTAGTGTACCCATGGCAACTGTAGGGCCCCCTGAGAAGTTAAGTGTACCCCTTCCCATGTCCAGCAGGCACCCAGTGACTTGGAGGAAGTCCAGCCCTAGGATGCAGTAGTCTTGTATTTCCGCCACCCAAACTAGATGGCGAACTTGCTTTACCCTCACACACCCCCTTCCCCACCATAGGAGCTAGCTGGCCCGTGACTGTGCGGAGCTGTACCGCTGTGGGCTCAAGTGGTGTACTGCTGGGCAGAACTTCCGGTCTTACTAGTATTACCGATGACCCTGTGTCCACTAGGCCCGTGGTAGGAACCCCCTCCTTTGGGGCCCACTTGGATCCAGCCCACTGCCCCAGGAGGTGCATTGCTGTCATCTACTTATAGGGGGATGGCTGCCCTCCCCCCTGGCTGTGCCACTGGGCTCCAGCGGTTAGCCAAAAGCGAGAAGAAGGTGTTAAAGGCGTGCCGTCATCTGATTCTTGGGGGGATGGAGCCCCTCCCCCGCGGCGGTGCCGATGAGCTCCCTTCCCTGCCTGACAAGCCTGGGCTGGCAACTCAGGGTTTGCGGTGACCGCAGGGGCCCGCATACCCCAGGGGCCCGCATACCCCTGAATATGCTGGCCCGGCGCCGTTTTCCGGCTCATGACAAGTGGCAGGGTACTGCTTACGGATAGGGTTGGCCACATCCCCAGCAGACCTGCATGGGGCGCGGGCCACGTGGACCTTGCATTGTCATCACCCTTAGCAGTTCTGCGATTTCTGTCGCCCAAGCCGGAGCCCAGTCGTTAGACGGGTGTGACGATGCCGCTCTAACTGGTTCAACTTGAACTTCCTCATCTGATTGGCCCAACTTCCTCACTAACTTCCACCCTGTTATATTGTACGCTATTAAAGAACTGTTTTTGGATTTATTCTGAACTTGGCCGACACATTTACAACATAGAAGTAAATATGATTGGATTTTGTTTTGTACAACTTTTAGTGTCGTTTTTAATTTTCAAAGTGTTTGTAACGTGTCTCCTTTTCAGCGGATTTCTCCACTCCTGCGGAACATTTTGTCAACTTGTAATATGTACTTTTTTGTGGCTATATGAAAATGTACTTTCTCAACTTTAAATATTTTGATTTTAAGGGGAAATACATTTATTTGAGGGGGCTCTGCCCCCTTTTGCCCCTAGGTAGAGAAACTCAAAGTGCTTTTCACAGGAAACCCATTATCTATATTTAAGCAACATTTAAACCAGAGTAGGTGGCATTGGGAGCAAGGGTAAAGTGTCTTGCCCAAGGACCCAATGCCAGTGAGTAGATTAAAGGGGGAATTGAACCTGGAACCCTCAAGTTGCTGGCACAGCTGCTCTATCAACTGAGCCAGGTAATTTATTAAGACTAAAAATGTTCTGCGGACGTCTTACATCCCCATTTAGCATGTCTGAATTACTGTAGCTGTGAGAAAGGAGGGGATCACGCTGCAGCTCCCTCCTTCGTATGCTTCTCAACATGTTTGGACTCTAAAAAATAAATATATTGGACATATCCTCTTGACTTCAAAATTATTTTATACATTTGTAACTGCCGGATGACTTCAGGGCTGATTAAAACACATTTAATTGATTCTTTTTTTTTTTGTCTGCTGGTGTATTTTTAATGCCGTTAATTTTCTCATTTAGGAAATATCCATCCATCCATCCATCTTCTTCCGCTTATCTGAGGTTGGATCGTGGGGGCAGCAGCCTAAGCAGGGAAGCCCAGACTTCTCTCTCCCCAGCCACTTCGTCCAGCTCCTCCCGGGTGATCCCAAGGCGTTCCCAGGGTCTTCCCCGTGGCCTCCTACCGGTTGGACGTGACCTAAACACCTCCATAGGGAGGCGTTCGGGTGGCATCCTGACCAGATACCCGAACCACCTCATCTGGCTCCTCTCGATGTGGAGGAGCAGCGGCTTTACTTTGAGCTCCTCCCGGGTGACAGAGCTTCTCACCCTATCTCTAAGGGAGAGCCCCGCCACCCGGCGGAGGAAACTCATTTCAGCCGTTTGTACCCGTGATCTTGTCCTTTCGGTCATGACCCAAAGCTCATGACCATAGATGAGGATGGGAACCTAGATCGACCGGTAAATTGAGAGCTTTGCCTTCCAGCTCAGCTCCTTCTTCACCACAACGGATCGATATAGCGTCCGCATTACTGACGACGCCGCACCGATCCGCCTGTCGATCTCACGATCCACTCTTCCCTCACTCGTGAACAAGACTACTAGGTAGTTGAACTCCTCCACTTGGGGCAGGGTCTCCCCCCCAACCCGGAGATGGCACGCCACCCCTTTCCGGGTGAGAACCATGGACTCGAACTTGGAGGTGCTGAAATAGGAAATATATCATTATAATATATCTCCTACATGAAAAATACCTTGCGATATGCATTTTCTTGTGTTTGGATCATTACAGACACATGAATGCGCTGCAGTTGATATGGTCCACTGCCTCACTGCAGAGTGCGCGGTCAGTCTGCCAAAAAAACGTTTCTGTTGTCTAGATTGCTATTTTATATTGCAGAAGAGGTGTTACATATTATAGATGTCTGCTGCTTGTTCAATATTGCTAAACTCAAAGCTTGATAACATGGATGTGGAGGTATATGAGCTTTTATAAGGGCACATACAGTACTGCAGCAAAATACACACAAAATACAAACCCCGTTTCCATATGAGTTGGGAATTTGTGAAGTGAATTATATTTATATAGCGCTTTTCTCGAGTGACTCAAAGCGCTTTACATAGTGAAACCCAATATCTAAGTTACGTTTAAACCAGTGTGGGTGGCACTGGGAGCAGGTGGGTAAAGTGTCTTGCCCAAGGACACAACGGCAGTGACTAGGATGGCGGAAGCGGGAATCGAACCTGCAACCCTCAAGTTGCTGGCACGGCCACTCTACCAACCATGTTAGATGTAAATATAAACGGAATACTATGACTTGCAAATCATTTTCAACCCATATTCAGTTGAATATGCTACAAAAACAACATATTTGATGTTTAAACTGATAAACATTTTTTTTTGTTGCAAATAATCATTAACTTTAGAATTTGATGCCAGCAACACGTGACAAAGAAGTTGGGAAAGGTGGCAATAAATACTGATAAAGTTGAGAAATTCTCATCAAACACTTATTTGAAACATCCCACAGGTGTGCAGGCTAATTGGGAACAGGTGGGTGCTATGATTGGCTATAAAAGCAGCTTCCATGGAATGCTAAGTAATTCACAAACAAGGATGGGGCGAGGGTCACCAATTTGTAAGCAAATTGTCGAACAGTTTTAGAACAACATTACTCAACGAGCTATTGCAAGGAATTTAGGGATTTTACCATTTACGGTCCGTAAAATCATCAAAAGGTTCAGGGAATCTGGAGAAATCACTGCACGTAAGTGATGATATTACGGACCGTAGATTCCTCATGCGGTACTGCATCAAAAACAGACATCAGTGTGTGAAGGATATCACCACATGGGCTCAGGAACACTTCATAAAACCACTGTCAGTAACTACAGTTGGTTGATACCTCTGTAAGTGCAAGTTAAAACTCTGCTATGCAAAGCAAAACCCATTTATCAACAACAGCAAGGAACGCCGCTGGCTTCGCTGGGCCCGAGCTCATCTAAGATGGACTGATGCAAAGTGGAAAGGTGTTCTGTGGTCTGATGAGTCCACATTTCAAATTCTATTTAGAAACTGTGGACGTAGTGTCCTCCGGAACAAAGAGGAAAATAACCCTCCGGATTGTTATAGGCGCAAAGTTCAAAAGCTAGCATCTGTGATGGTATGGGGGTGTATTAGTCCCCAAGGCATGGATAACTTACACATCTGTGAAGACACCATTAATGCTGAAAGGTCCATACAGGTTTTGGAGCAACATATGTTGTCATCCAATCAACGTTATCATGTACGTCCCTGCATATTTCAGCAAAACAAGGCCAAGCCATGTGTTACAACAGCGTGGTTTCTTAGCAAAAGAGTGCGGGTACTTTCCTGGCCCGCCTGCAGTCCAGACATGTCTCCCATCGAAAATGTGTGGCACATTAGAAAGCGTAAAATACGACAGTGGAAACCCCGGACTGTTAAACGACTGAAGCTCTACATAAAACAAGAATGGGAAAGAAATCCACTTTCAAAGCTTCAACAATTAGTTTCTTCAGTTCCCAAACGTTTATTGAGTGTTGTTAAAAGAAAAGGTGATGTAACACAGTGGTGAACATGCCCTTTCCCAACTACTACGTGTAGCAGCCAGGAAATTCTAAGTTAATTATTATGTGCAAAAAAAAAAAAAAAGTTTATGAGTTTGGACATCAAATATCTTGTCTTTGTAGTGCATTACACTGAATATGGGTTGAAGAGGATTTGCAAATCATTGTATTCCGTTTATATTTACATTTAACTCAATTTCCCAACTCATATGGAAACGGGGTTTGTACTAGCTCGGGCAGCCTGCGCCATTTTTGCACTTTTTATCATTGTACACGCAGATCACTAATAGTACATTTCCATTTTATACTTTGCATACCTTAATTTGCATGTGGTATTTGACTCTTAGAGGATCGGGCCCATAGTGTCGGAAGCACTGATGTCAAACTCAAGGCCTGGGGGCACATCTGTGTCGCCACATCATTTTATATGGCCCTCATACGTCGAGAAATAGTGTGAGTTAATAAGGCATTTAATCTTTCTTGATAAATGTGTTTCAATTTTGACGGAAAAAAATGAAAATTTTTTGCATGCAAATGCAGTTCTTAACTCGATTATTTGATACAACTAGCTATTCCAAGTGTTTTTGTCATTAAAAAATGTTTCAAATGAAATTTTAGACAAATTTAAGTAGTTGCAGATGATGTGGTCCTGTTGGCTTCATCTGGCCAGGATCTTCATTCCTCACTGGATGGGTTGAGAAGAGAATCAGGACCTCCAACTCCATGGTTCTTGTTTCTTGTTTGAAAAGGGGTGGGTGCCATCTCCAAGTTGAGGAGGAGATCGTGCTCTAAGTGGAGGAGTTAAAGTACCTCAGAGTATTGTTCACAAGTGAGGGAAGAGTGGATTGTGAGATCGACAGGTATATCGGTGCAGACTAGGGATGTCCCGACACCAATAATTTGGATGTGTAAGTTACCCATGCCTTGGGCACTAATACACCCCATACCATCACAGATGCTGGCTTTTGAACTTTGTGCCTATAACAATCCGGATGGTTATTTTCCTCTTTGTTCCGGAGGACACCACGTCCACAGTTTCCAAATATAATTTGAAATATGGACTCGTCAGACCACAGAACACTTTTCCACTTTGCATCAATCCATCTTAGATGAGCTCGGGCCCAGCGAAGCCAGCGGCCTTCCTTGGTGTTGTTGATAAATGGGTTTTGCTTTGCATAGCAGAGTTTTAACTTGCACTTACAGATGTAGCAACCAACTGTAGTTACTGACAGTGGTTTTATGAAGTGTTCCTGAGCCCATGTGGTGATATCCTTTACACACCGATGTCGGTTTTTGATGCAGTACCGCCTGAGGGATCCAAGGTCCGTAATATCATCACTTACGTGCAGTGATTTCTCCGGAATCTCTGAACCTTTTGATGATTTTACGGGCCGTAGATGGTAAAATCCCTAAATTCCTGGCAATAGCTCGTTGAGAAATGTTGTTCTAAAACTGTTCGACAATTTGCTTACAAATTGGTGACCCTCGCCCCATCTTTGTTTGTGAATTACTTAGCATTCCATGGAAGCCGCTTTTATACCCAATCATGCCACCCATCTGTTCCCAATTAGCCTGCAAACCTGTGGGATGTTCAAAATAAGTGTTTGATGAGCATTACTCAACTTTATTAGTATTTATTGCCTCCTTTCCCAACTTCTTTGCCACGTGTTGCTGGCATCAAATTCTTAAGTTAATGATTATTTGAAAAAAAATGTTTTTTTATTAGTTTGAACATCAAATATGTTGTCTTTGTGGCATATTCAACTGAATATGGGTTGAAAATTATTTGCAAAGCACAGTATTCCGTTTGTATTTACATATAACACAATTTCCCAACTCATTTGGAAATGGTGTTTGTACTTGAACGGCATGTTTGTTGGTTGTGTCTTTTGGGCCCACATTCAGGCTTTCATGGTCAAATCTACTTCCTGGTCGCATAGAGTAATATAGAATTACACAGTGTAGAGTATTTTTATAGCTGGAGCATAAATCACTTGTTTACGGCGTTCTAAATATTTTTAACACGAGGAAAGCCCTCTAGGGTTGATATAACACCCCCGTAGTCCCCCTTACAGGCCACAAACTTTGAAGTGTGATGTGGCGAGGGTCGACTGTTACACTGATCTAAAAAAAATGCTACACTATGTGAGTTAATCTCTGAACACTCTGCATGTGAACAGGCACAAAGCCAGAATAGAAAAAGGGAGATGGTAAATTATAAACCTGGCAGCAGAAGTGCCCATGTATGGTCATTGTTGTAGAGAGCAGGTGAAAAATACACAATAGCATAGCACTTTTAGACGTGGTTCAAAAAGACCTTGTCAAGATTGATGTCGCTCCCGTGGCTATGGTTAATAGTGGGGGAACTCTGCTGAAATTAGAATCCACTTTTTTCTAAATGTGCCACCTGTGAATCGAGGACGTCTAGGGGTGAAAAAAAATGGAACGGTTCGTGTCATTTCTATAGGTGGCCAACCCACCCCAGGAAAGGAGAACAGCCAATCTGTGAGGTGTAATAGATATGTCAAGAATTGCTAAATCATAGGTGTCCCACACAGACAGACGACAAAGCCCAACATAATGTCATTCTGGAGGGTGAAAAGAGGCAAATCAAGAAAGCAAACATCATAGATGGATAAAGAATTTAAATGGAGTCACCCAAAAATGAGATTTTTTTTTTTAATTTACTTTCCTTTTAACTGTTCTTTTTATATTGTCACCTTTTTGGCGTCCCTGTCCAGCTGCATTATGTAAATGAAGTAATACTCCTTTGCTTAACAATAACACACTGACTTTGAATCCGCTTACTTAAGGTTTGATTGCTTCTTGACGCTGGTTTTAAATGAATTGTGTTGAGGAGTGATAAAGAGCTTATTGCCAGGAATAAAAGCCCAGAGCAATGAAGAAAAGCTACACATGGAGTGGCTAGGCGATACAGGCTATTACGGTGAGGGAATGGTGTCCTTGACTGCCAAGACGGCTTAGAATTTTATTTCATCTTGTTTTGCTGGCTGGCTGACAATGATGCGTGACTGTGGCATCGGAGGAAGAGGGCACCATTTGAAAAATCTCATGCACATATTGCGTGTGTGGAACTGTGTGAAACTAACTGCGTTGTTCTTTTTGAGACTTTTATATTTGCGTTGCATTCATACAAATTACTTTACACCACATCATAGGTTCCCAAAGATACTTGGATAAAACCACAAAAAACTACATTAAATTAAATAAGCGAAAATAGCGCTGTGACAGTGGTGTCTGAAAGCCTGAGTTCTGCAGTGCGCTTGAACGCCTCATGGTGTGAACATTTTTCACTGCAGGGAGCACAGTGCTTATTGATCCTGCAAGAGACTTAGTTCAAGGTTGAATGATTATGTTGTGCATTAAGAGTGTTTCATCTTGAATATATCATTTATATTGTGATGAAACTACTTAATTAGCCACAGCACCATATAAGATATTTATCTGAAATTTAAGCACAAATCATACTACATATTTGTATTATATTGTAGTGTGGAATGTTAGAAAACCCTTAAACAAGTGAAATACGATATAAAAACTCTAACTTACGACATTTATATTTTTGGAGTTGATTGTTAATTTGTTTTTTGGCGAAAATAATTCATCAAATTAAGGTCATGTCACACTATATTGAATGATCCAGACACGTTTGTTATTGTATACTAGAGATGCACGGTTTGCGGTCTCATCCGCGGATAAACCGCGGGTTGGGAGGTTGACATGACGAAAAAATAGATTTTAATTAGATTCGGGCGGGTGGCGGTTGAACCATCCGGAAATATTTGATATACATGGTCCTGTGATCGGTATCCTTTGCCATCCAAAGTGCCATTTAAGACCCGTGTCATAAAGCGAAGAAGACAATAAGAGACGCTATTATTCTCTTGGATGACTGTCAGTAGTCGCCAATTTAATAAGTATTAGGGCGTGTTATGAAGCAATTGCCTTTGTCGCCTACTTCAACATGTACGATCTGCTTGTCAGTCTAGCAACATGTTGTATGTGGCTTCCACAGCAACGGGCACATGACTGCAAGGCATACTGGGTGACACAGAGTACACTAATGGTTGTGATATAAACAATTTTAACACTCTTAGTAATACGCATCACACTGTGAAGCCACACCAATTAAGAACGACAAACACATTTCGGGAGAACATCCTCACAGTAACACAACATAAACGCAATACAACAAATAGCCATAATCCTTTGTATTCATTACACTTCCTGACTATTTTATACACCCCTAGCAGCAAACCCCGCCCCCCACACCCCACCGTACGTCGATAAGGTGGGCGGGGCTGGGGGAGCTGGGGTGTAAAATATATTCAGGAAGTCTCATGAATACAAAGGATTATGGGTATTTGTTATGTTGCGTTTATGTTGTGTTACTGTGAGGATGTTCTCCCGAAATGTGTTTGTCAATCTTGTTGGGTGTGGCTTCACAGCATGGCGCATATTAGTAAGTGTTAAAGTTGTTTATATCACAACCATCAGTGTACTCTGTATCACCCTGTATGCCTTTCAATCTTGAACGTGTAATTACAGAAGTTGCACACAACATGTTGCCAGACCAGCAATCGGTTCTTACATGTTGTTGAAGGTGTATAAAGATAATGGCTTCACAGCACGCCTTTAATCTTGAAATCAGAATGAACCCTATTGGATAGTCGCGGGAACGTTAGCGGCACCAATTCTCTGTGTAACTCTGTGAAACAGGTATAAATAGCTCTGTGAGTGCATGGTAAAGGCGGACAATCCCTGATGTATTTCAGTGGGCGGGTACGGTCCTGATAAAATGTTGGTTCGGGTGGACGGCGGATGGATGACAACTTTGGAGATGCGAATGCGGATGATATAATTGCCTATCAGCGTATCTCTATTGTATACTTTCCAATAGACTTTGTAATACTTGTTTATATTGACAAATGTTTTGTTGTAAACTGCAATATTGTTCAATTAAGGACGATTGTTACTGTACATACAGTATGTCTAGCTATTGTGGAGCTGCTAGCTCCTAGTAGCCTATATTATAGTCTACCATGCTTATGTTTTGTAATTACTTCACTAAAACAGAGGAAAAGCTCAATTGGAGGAAATTTAGAAAATAATTGTCTGTCAATCTTTGCACAAGTAAACACGCTACCAGACTGCTTGTATTGAAGATTTTAGATGTAAACCGATGTCAGATACTTGTTTTTTTGCTATATATATCGGGATACCACAACTAATTAGTGCATTTTCTGAGGTATGATCTTGTAATTTGTTTCAGTCACACAACTCAATGAAATCTTCCCACTGTTGTGCAGATACTTTGAAATCCATCAAGCTTGTTTGAAACTTTAGATGTTGCGGACACATCTGCTAGCGTTAGCTGTAGCGAGCTAACTAGCCCAGCTTTTAGCAGCCCTAATCGGCCTACAAGCTACGGTGTACCGGTTGAGACGCATAATAGATTTAGCCCTTTAGCTAGTCCTACACCCCTGTCTACCGGGCACCACACTTTAGTCATAGGGGACTCCATCACCCGAAACATAAAGCTTAGCAAACCAGCCACAATTAAGTGTATTCCCGGGGGCAGAGCACCGGACATTGAAGCTAATCTTAGGGAGCTAACTCGCAAAAGGTCTAGTAAACACGTACGGCAGGCTAACCGCACCACTAGTTATGCGAATATAGTAATACACGTTGGCTCCAATGACGTTAGGATGAGACAATCAGAGATTACAAAGAGAAACATAGCCAGGGCTTGTAATCTCGCCAGAAAGATGTCCAGGCATCGAGTAATTGTCTCTGGCCCCCTGCCTGGGAGAGGCAATGATGAGAGATATAGCAGATTAGTCTCTCTTAACAGGTGGCTGGATAGCTTCTGCAGACAACAGGGATTTACGTTTATTGATAATTGGCCCTCTTTCTGGGGCAAACCAGGCTTGCTGAGGAGAGACGGCCTTCACCCTAACCAGGAAGGCGCTATCCTCTTGTCTCGGAACATAGACTTCGCATTGAGCCACATTTGACTAACTGCACTAGAGCAAGCCTGGTCACAGGCAATTACAGAGCCTGCTAGCCTGGGTATGGAGTCAGTTAAGTTAGAACTAGCCAGCGCCAGGCTGGATGATCCCTGTACACATAGCAATTTTCGTAGAATAATACACAACTCACAAAATGTTTTTTCTACTGTGTCTATGACTACGTCAGAGTTAGACATGCGTTCTACTGAGGTGGCAAATTATGATGCGTTCAGTTTATCGCAGCGCCAAGTAGACAATCTGAAAATTCCCGTCATATCAATTCCTAGATATGGTCGTAATTATTTTAAGTACACTGCGCATAATAAACGCAACATTATTAATATTGCTACTACGGATAATTTTATCAACAACTCCTTAAAACAGCCCACTACCTATAATATGGGCTTTCTAAACATCAGATCTTTGTCTCCCAAAACGTTATTAGTCAATGAGGTCATTAGAGACAACAACCTTAACGTCATCGGTCTTAGCGAAACCTGGCTTAAACCAGACGACTTTTTTGCGATAAATGAGGCATCCCCTCCTAACTATACGAATGCGCATATTGCCCGTCACCTCAAAAGGGGAGGGGGTGTCGCACTAATATACAACGAAAACTTTAACTTTAGTCCTAACTTAAATAATAAATATAAATCGTTTGAGGTGCTTTCTATGAAGTCTGCCACACCTCTGCCTCTGTGCCTGGCCGTTATCTACCGCCCCCCAGGGCCCTATTCGGACTTTATTAGTGAATTCTCAGAGTTTGTTGCTGATCTAGTGACGCACGCCGATAATATAATTATAATGGGGGACTTTAATATCCATGTGAATACCCCATTGGACCCACCGTGCGTGGCGCTCCAGACTATAATTGATAGCTGTGGTCTTACACAAATAATAAATGAACCGACGCATCGCAGCGGTAATACGATAGACCTAGTGCTTGTCAGAGGTATCACCGTCTCCAAAGTTATGATACTCCCATATACTAAAGTAATGTCCGATCATTACCTTATAAAATTCGAAGTTCAGACTCATGTTCGGCAAGCTAATAATAATAATAACTGCTATAGCAGCCGCAACATTAATGCTGCCACAACGACGACTCTTGCGGACCTACTGCCCTCGGTAATGGCACCGTTCCCAAAGTATGTGGGCTCTATTGATAACCTCACTAACAACTTTAACAACGCCCTGCGCGAAACCATTGATAGTATAGCACCGCTGAAGTTAAAAAAGGCTCCAAAAAGGCGTACGCCATGGTTTACTGAAGAAACTAGAGCTCAGAAATTATTATGTAGAAAGCTGGAACGCAAATGGCGCACGACTAAACTTGAGGTGCACCATCAAGCATGGAGTGATAGTTTAATAACTTATAAACGCATGCTTACCTTAGCTAAAACTAATTATTACTCAAATCTCATCCGCATTAATAAAAACGATCCAAAATTTTTGTTTAGTACAGTAGCATCGCTAACCCAACAAGGGACTCCTTCCAGTAGCTCCACCCATTCGGCAGATGACTTTATGAAGTTCTTTAATAAGAAAATTGAACTTATTAGAAAGGAGATTAAAGACAATGCGTCCCAGCTACAACGGGGTTATAGTAACACAGATACGATTGTATATACGGCGGATACTGCAAATATCCAAAATAGTTTCTCTCGTTTTGATGAAATAACATTAGAAGGATTGTTACAACGTGTAAATGGAATAAAACAAACAACATGTTTACTTGACCCACTTCCTGGGAAACTTATCAAGGAGCTTTTTGTATTATTAGGTCCATCAGTGCTAAATATTATAAACTTATCACTTTCCTCGGGCACTGTTCCCGTTGCATTCAAAAAAGCGGTTATTCATCCTCTCCTTAAAAGACCTAACCTCGATCCTGACCTCATGGTAAACTACCGACCGGTGTCTCACCTTCCCTTTATTTCGAAAATCCTCGGAAAAATTGTTGCAGAGCAGCTAAATGAGCACTTAGCGTTTAACAATCTATGTGAAACCTTTCAATCCGGTTTCAGGGCAAATCACTCGACTGAGACAGCCCTCGCAAAATTGACTAATGATCTATTGCTAACGATGGACTCTGATGCGTCATCTATGTTGCTGCTCCTCGATCTTAGCGCTGCTTTCGATACCGTCGATCATAATATTTTATTAGAGCGTATCAAAATACGAATTGGTATGTCAGACTCAGCCCTGTCATGGTTTAACTCTTATCTTACTGATAGGATGCAGTGCGTCTCCTATAACAGTGTGACCTCGGACTATGTTAAGGTAACGTGTGGAGTTCCCCAGGGTTCGGTCCTTGGCCCTGTACTCTTCAGCATCTACATGCTGCCGCTAGGTGACGTCATACGCAAATACGGTATTAGCTTTCACTGTTATGCTGATGACACCCAACTTTGCATGCCCCTAAAGCTGACCAACACGCCGGACTGTAGTCAGTTGGAAGCGTGTCTTAATGAAATTAAACAATGGATGTCCGCTAACTTTTTGCAACTTAATGCCAAAAAAACGGAAATGCTGATTATCGGTCCTGCTAGACACCGACCTCTATTTAATAATACAACTTTAACATTTGACAACCAAATAATAAAACAAGGTGACTCTGTAAAAAATCTGGGTATTATCTTCGACCCAACTCTCTCCTTTGAGTCACACATTAAAAGCGTTACTAAAACGGCCTTCTTTCATCTCCGTAATATCGCTAAAATTCGCTCCATTTTGTCCACTAAAGACGCCGAGATCATTATCCATGCGTTTGTTACGTCTCGTCTCGATTACTGTAACGTATTATTTTCGGGTCTCCCCATGTCTAGCATTAAAAGATTACAGTTGGTACAAAATGCGGCTGCTAGACTTTTGACAAGAACAAGAAAGTTTGATCATATTACGCCTGTACTGGCTCACCTGCACTGGCTTCCTGTGCACTTAAGATGTGACTTTAAGGTTTTACTACTTACGTATAAAATACTACACGGTCTAGCTCCAGCCTATCTTGCCGATTGTATTGTACCGTATGTCCCGGCAAGAAATCTGCGTTCAAAAGACTCCGGCTTATTAGTGATTCCTAGAGCTCAAAAAAAGTCTGCGGGCTATAGAGCGTTTTCCGTTCGGGCTCCAGTACTCTGGAATGCCCTCCCGGTAACAGTTCGAGATGCTACCTCAGTAGAAGCATTTAAGTCTCATCTTAAAACTCATCTGTATACTCTAGCCTTTAAATAGACCTCCTTTTTAGACCAGTTGATCTGCTGCTTCTTTTCTTTCTCCTATGTCACCCCCTCCCTTGTGGAGGGGGTCCGGTCCGATGACCATGGATGAAGTACTGACTGTCCAGAGTCGAGACCCAGGATGGACCGCTCGTCGGGACCCAGGATGGACCGCTCGCCTGTATCGGTTGGGGACATCTCTACGCTGCTGATCCGCTTGAGATGGTTTCCTGTGGACGGGACTCTCACTGCTGTCTTGGAGCCACTATGGATTGAACTTTCACAGTATCATGTTAGACCCGCTCGACATCCATTGCTTTCGGTCCCCTAGAGGGGGGGGGTTGCCCACATCTGAGGTCCTCTCCAAGGTTTCTCATAGTCAGCATTGTCACTGGCGTCCCACTGAATGTGAATTCTCCCTGCCCACTGGGTGTGAGTTTTCCTTGCCCTTTTGTGGGTTCTTCCGAGGATGTTGTAGTCGTAATGATTTGTGCAGTCCTTTGAGACATTTGTGATTTGGGGCTATATAAATAAACATTGATTGATTGATTGATTGAAAAATAAGCCAATATTTGAGCAAGGATTAAGGCTTGAAAAAAATATATGGACCAAACCTTGATCATTCAAAACTACCGTATTTCCTTGAATTGCCGCAGGGTATATAGTATGCGCCTGCCTTGAATTACTGCCGGGTCAAACTCGCTTCCCAAAATAATTACCGCATGCTTAGTATTACCTTTACACCCAAAAAATATTGTATCATTTTTTGATAATCAATTAAGTATATTAAAATAAATAATCAGGTACATGAGGTCAGGATAGGCAGGTCAGTCAGAGCCTCACTTGTCATGATGAAATATGAAAAAACAAATATTTAAACCATAAAGAAAATTATATTTGTCCATTAAGCCATTGTATAAATGTATTTTCTGTATGATTACATTTGTTTTTCTAACATTTACCTGAGTAAATAAACAATTCGCACAAGAGGCTTCTGGATCTCGTACTGCCCCTTTTCTTGCCTATCTGTGTGGATGCTGCAGAGGCAGGGGGCGTGGCTTGATGACTGATCTGCTTGTCACAATGTCACCAAAATAATGTCTGCAGATATATTTTTCCATCACAACTTTACAGTTTGTACACTGTAGAATCTACAGCCTACATCCTGCCTATTGTTCTGCGTGGCACCATTGGGAGAGTGGCCGTGCCAGCAACCTAAGGATTCCTGGTTCAATGCCCACCTTCTACCAACCTCGTCATGTCCGTTGTGTCTTTGAGCAAGACACTTCACCCTTGCTGTTGATGGGTCGTGGTTAGGGCCTTGCAGCTCCCGCAATCAGTGTGTGAATGTGTGTGTGAATGTGGAAATAGTGTCAAAGCGCTTTGAGTACTTTGAAGGTAGAAAAGCGCTATACGAGATTAACCCATTATGAAAGACAAGAAGACATACTGTTATGTGAACAGGAAGGAGGAGACGGGACAGACAGCAGGGATGTCGCTTTAGCTCTATGTCTTATTTATATATATGGATACATTACTATATATGAATACAAAATATCAATATAAAATAAACAAGGGATATGGTTTGTGACTAAATCCAAGAGTGTGTATGGTGTGCAACTATGTGTGGGAATTAACTGAGTGTTACCGTGAGTGTTGAGCGAGAGACGCATCAGGACAAGAAAACCTCAACTCAACGGGAACGACAAACCTTGGAAGGGATACGATTAGTAGTCACAATTGTTTTGTAAAATGAATGTGTAAATTCAGTATCCTAACTTTGTTTTATGTATTTTCATATCTAATTCACAGTTAAAGTGTATGTTTCCAGACTGAATGCCATAAAACACGTTATTCCGCCACGCCAGCAGAGGGAGTACTCTTATAGGAGAGGAGGTAGTTGTCAGTACTTCTGTGTCTCAGACAGGCCACAGCATGCGATCAAAATGCAATCAAGCACTTTGTGTCTTCTTTCTAGTCATCTAAATCGGGTTGGTAAAGTGTGGTAATATCAACACATTTATCCCCAAGCAACTGTAAGCTTTTTTTAACACAGAAATATCAAAGTATATTTTTTTGAAGTGTATAATTGTCACTAGATTTGTAATGTGAAGTAAGCGATGTCTCCCTTTGAGTGCGAGCGCCTGGTTGGGCGGGATGGCGGAGGCAGTAAACTTGTTGAAGATAAACTCTGTGATTAATATGAAGTTTTATGGATACAGTTATGTCACAAAATGTTTAATTGTAAGTGGTTTATGATGATAGTGATAATATAGAAGACAAAGCGTTCGAGAAAGCAGTGATATCAAAACGAAGCAATGTCAGCATACAGTACAAACATGTAAAATTAAGAGTTTTGTTAAAGCAACAGTACCACTAAGTGATGATTATACACAAAGAAGAAAGTGTTGGTATATATATATATATATATATATATATATATATATACACACACAC
The DNA here is from genome assembly GCF_033978795.1 of Nerophis ophidion. Classification (NCBI taxonomy): domain Eukaryota; kingdom Metazoa; phylum Chordata; class Actinopteri; order Syngnathiformes; family Syngnathidae; genus Nerophis; species Nerophis ophidion. The sequence continues at coordinate 38,067,594 of NC_084612.1, forward strand.
ATTTTTTTTGTGCGTGTGTGTGAAATGACTTTGATCCTGTGTGCAAATGAAAATGTTGGAAGCATTCAAGATGAGGGTGGGATGCCTGGAGGAGCTGTGTTAAAATGCATTGCTCTCTTTGGCAGCATTTGGGAAATACTTATTAAAAGTGCCATTTTCACGGGAAGACTAATAATTCTGTCCTCAACTGTAAATGCAGTGTTTTTAAGACACAATTTAGTAAAGATAACTGTACCAATATTTTTTTACTACTTCACTTAAAATCATAATTGGGATAAAAAAATATTTACATAGGCGTTCAATTACTTTCACAAGAACACATCACACACGGCAAGGCGCAGTTGTGTCCTTGAGCAAGACACTTCACCCTTGCCCCTGATGGGTCGTGGTTAGGGCCTTGCATGGCAGCTCCCGCTATCAGTGTGTGAATGTGTGTGTGAATGGAATGTGGAAGTAGTTTCAAAGCGCTTTGAGTACCTTGAAGGTAGAAAAGCGCTATACGAGTACAACCCATTCTACATTTACAAGTGTTCATTTAGCTGCTGTGCAACAATTTTTTGGAGGAATTTCGAGGTAAGGGAAGGTGGGACACAGGCTGGTAGTTTACCATGAGGCCAGCTTTTGTGAATGCTAGGGGAACAGTACCAGAGGAAAGTGATAAGTTTATTATATGTAGCACTGATGGTCCTAATATTACAAAGACCTCCTTGATAAGTTTCCCAGGAAGTGGGTCAAATAAGCATGCTTGTTTTGTCACATTTACAAGTCGCAGGAGTTCCTGTAATGTTATTTCTTCAAAAAGAGAAATTATTTTGGAGGGCAATATCCGTCGTACATAGATTCTTCTATTGAAAACATTTGAAGGTAAATGGGATGGCTAAGCAATAAACAAACATGCTAATCTTGTGTTTAAGCTATTATACTCCACAGTCTCCACTTTGGTCCATTTTTGTGCTTGCATCATCACAAAACGTATCTCTGTACAGTGACAAGTGCTGTTACATAAATACGAGAGGCTGTTGCTCTCCTCCATTATTACCATTGAATGTTTGTCAGCGTGTCTCCGTGTGATTTCACTGTACTTTCATTTAGCCTCCTTGATGGAGCAATCACATTTGAACTGATACGATACCGATTCCTTGTAGTTGGGAATCAATAGGTACTCAAATTTTCTGTCGTTCTGTGAGTTCACGTGTTGATAAATGACAAATGTTTAATTAAAAAAAAATGAAAACAACTCTTCATTACTTTTTTGGTTTTGCATTGTATGCTTTCTGTTAAGTGTTTATTTTCATTTTCAGCATTCCTTGCTCTCTTGTTTGCTACTTCCTGTGGGAGCGCTGATTCCTCGCATCCGTCCCCTATTGTAATTAGGAGGGTTTATTAGCCTACTCTGCATGCCAGGCGGGGCTGCATTATTGTTTTCGGTTTGGTGTGCATGTGTCCTTGCGGCTGCTACGTGCCATGCATCATGTCTTTGCATCCTGGGGTCACGTCTCCAGCCAACATGCGGCACCGTGACACTGAGCTGATTATAGTAAATGTTTTGTCCAGTTATATCTTGATTTCTTACACTTTGGAGTCTCATTTGCGAGTATTATATATATGCATGCAGGTATGATTTTAAGATGTTAGATGGCAGAAGTGTTAGTGGACACAGCACGGTAGACCAGGGGTTTGTGCGTCTGCCTCACAATATGAAGGTCCTTGGATTCAATCCCTGGCTCGGGATCTTTCTTTGTGGAGTTTGCATGTTCTCCCTGTGACTGCGTGGATTCCCTCCGGGTACTCCGGCTTCCTCCCACTTCCAAAGACATGCACCTGGGGATAGGTTGATTGGCAACACTAAATTGGCCCTAGTGTGTGAATGTGAGTGTGAATGTTGTCTGTTTATCGGTGATGGCACTGCGATGAGGTGGAGACTTGTCCAGGGTGTACTCCGCCTTCCGCCTGAATGTAGCCGAGATAGGCTCCAGCGACCCCCCGCTACCCTGGAAGGGACAAGCGGTAAAAAATAAATGGATGGATGGATGGATGGCAGAAGTGTATAGGTTATGGTGTGTTGCCTATTCAGAAAGTAGTCTTTGCCATTAAGTTGAATTTGCCATTCTTTCCTTTTTTTGTGTCCTAAAATGTCTTTATACTGTAAGTAATGTACTTATTACACACCCTCTGTTTGATTATAACATACATATTAGTTGTAGTGTTGATTGTAAAATTTGGAGGTGTTGAAATCTCCATGTTTAATCGTCATTGCTAATTAATTGCATGTCTATGACACAGCCAATGTAAATTAGAATCGAGCTGGCGTATTTTGGAAAGTGGAGCCCCCCATTACGTTTGGGTGTTTTTTTTTTTAATCAGGCATGCTAGCTTTGTTGTCTTTGAACATTTTTACAGTCTAGTTGAGTCCACGCTGAATGCGTAGGTACTTGTTTTTCCACCAGTATGGTTCCAAGTCTGCAACCGGACATAATGTGACGTGCAACAAATATATCGAAATACGGTACCGCATACTTTCCAACCTTGGGACCTACGAATTTGGGAGATGGGGTGGGCGGGGATGTGGGTGGGGTTGAGGTTGAAGGGAGCGGTGAGGTAGCGGGGGGTTAGTGCTGCAAGGGTTCTGGGTATTTGTTCTATTGTGTTTATGTTGTGTTACGATGGTCCCCCGAGATGTGTTTTCTCATTCTAGTTTGGTGTGGGTTTACAGTGTGGCGCATATTTGTAACAGTGTTAAAGTTGTTTTTACGGCCACCCTCAGTGTGACCTGTATGGCTGTTGACCAAATATGCCTTGCATTCACTTGTGTGTGGGTGAAAAGACGTAGCGGTTACGTGACTGCGCCGGCACGCTGTTTGTATGGAGGAAACGCGGACATGACGACAGGTTGTCCTCACTCAGGTCCGCTTGTTAAGGGGTGAATGTTTCAGGTGAGAGAGGACGCTAAAGGCAGTGCCTTTAAGGCACACCCCCACTATTGCTGTCTTGGTGGAAATCGGGAGAAATTCAGGAGAATGGTTACCCCGGGAGGTTTTCAGGTGGGGTACTGAAATTCGGGAGTCTCCTGGGAAAATCGGGAGGGTTGGCAAGTGCGCGGTACCGTGTCATTTCTAGTAAATTGATACCTCGTCGTACTGATGGAATTCGGCCAATACCTACAAAAGTACCGAATTGGATACCCATCCGTAGATGTAGCACAAACTTAAATAATCACTTTTCCAGGCCAGTAAGTTTTGTCAACATGTTACTGTTACCTAATGTGAAAGCCCTGGTTGGACCCTTGGAAGAACTTATGATGGCTATCATTCGGAGAGTTGCGTGTGTTTTGAACACACACTCTTTCTTTGACCTCTGGCATTTACATGAGCTGAAGCTTCCAAACTTCATGCAAAGTGGGAATTGTTGTTTATCAGTGCAGTGGAGAGAATGGTTGAACTGTAATGGCTCTCCGGTGGGTTCAATATGCAAACTTCTGTCCGCCGCAGCACTTTAAGGCCTCTCCTCTGAGCTCTGCGTTATTTTGCTTGGCTGCATCATCTGGGAGCAGCCAGCCCTTTTGGAAGTTGTCAGTACTTTGTCAAGGTGAGTCTGTGTTTAAATGAAGCGGTAAGAGTTTCCAAGTTCACCCGTGCTGTTTTGTTTGTCTTCTTTACAAAACATTTGCGACTGTATTTAATTGTATTCATTTATTTATGTATTTTATTACATAATTTGGATTTGCAATAATGCAGACATTCCGTAAGTAGGGATGAGTATCCATAGAATTATTAGCACTAAATTGAGAAAAATTAGTCAACTGTTTTGATGGTGTAATGGTTGACGTAATTTTTTTCACCTGCAAGGACATTCGTGAGCATCTAGATAAGGCTATGTTCATATGGACAAAAATACTACAGAACATATGTTTGTACAAACCCTGTTTCAATATGAGTTGAGAAATTGGAATACAATGATTTGCAAATCATTTTTAACCCATATTTAGTTGAATACACTACAAACACAACATATTTAATGTTCAAATTGATAAACTTTTTTTGATGCCAGCAACACGTGACAAAGAAGTTGGGAAAGGTGGCAATAAATACTGATAAACTTGAGGAATGCTCATCAAACACTTATTTGGAACATCGCACAGGTGTTCAGGCTAATTGGGAACAGGTGGGTGCCGTAATTGGGTATAAAAACAGCTTCCCAAAAACTGCCCAGTCTTCCACAAGAAAGGATGGGGCGAGGTACACCCCTTTGTCCACAACTGCGTGAGAAAAAAGTCAATCAGTTTAAGAACAACCTTTCTCAAAGTGCAATTGCAAGAAATTTAGGGATTTTAACTTCTACGGTCAATAATATCATCAAAAGGTTCAGAGAATCTGGAGAAATCACACCACGTAAGCGGCATGGCCGGAAACCAACATTGAATGACTGTGACCTTCGATCCCTCAGACGGAACTGTATCAAAAACCGACATCAATCTCTAAAGGATATCACCATATGGGCTCAGGAAAACTACAGAAAACCACTGTCACTAAATACAGTTTGTTGCTATATCTGTAAGTGCAAGCTAAAGCTCTAATATACAAAGCGATGTCAACAACATCCAGAAATGCCGCGGGCTTCTCTGGGCCCGAGATCATCTAAAATGGACTGATGCAAAGTGGAAAAGTGTTCTGTGATCTGACGAGCACACATTTCAAATTGTTTTTGGAAATATTCGACATCGTGTCATCTGGACCAAAGGGAAAGCGAACCATCCAGACTGTTATCGACGCAAAGTTCAAAAGCCAGCATCTGTGATGGTATGGGGGTGCATTAGTGCCCAAGGTATGGGTAACTTACACATCTGTGAAGGCACCATTAATGCTGAAAGGTACATACAGGTTTTGGAACAACATAAGCTGCCATCTAAGCGCCGTCTTTTTCATGGACGCCCCTGCTTATTTCAGCAACACAATGTCAAGCCACATTCAGTATGTGTTACAACAACGTGGCTTCGTAAAAAAAGAGTACGGGTACTTTCCTGGCCCGCCTGCAGTCCAGACCTGTCCACATCACAGACATGCTGACAACGCTCCAGACAATGATGTGCATTTTGTTTACATCTGGTTTTGGTAGCATGGTTTTCTGTGATCAAAGTCTTTTTTCGGTGGTCAAGCTTCCAGTAATTCACTTGTCAATAGTTTGCAAATAATAGGCTATATACTGTATATCAATGCATAGCGTAAGGAGCAGCTATTTTTATTGTTTTGTGCTTGTGTGGTTTGGATTTGATGTCAGTTTTTCCAATGTTTATAAACACACCGTTTGTGCCTGAAAGGTGATTGAGGAAGTGTTGTGTGTCCGGTGAAGCGCAGACTCACGAAACAAATGTCTTTGCACGGCAGGTAAAACCTGTTGGAATTGTGCCATTTGTTTTAATATTGGCAAGAAAAGATAAAAATAGGGTCAGCTTTTTGTGATTTATTCTGGGGGCTATAATATATTTTATTACTTTGATTTGTTTTCAAGTTAAAAAAAACAACTTATTTCAAGGTGTGGTGGTAATGAAAATGCAGTGGTGGCACGACACATTCAATTACATTAAAGGGAAACCCTGCGTATTAAACCCTGTGGCTCAACCAACTTAAAGCGCCATCTGCAGGCTAGTGATCAGAACATCTATGCAACAGTAAGTAGGCCTACATTAATATTTCCAATTGAGTCATTCTGTATTGAATTACGATTACTATTAAAATCCACAGAGAAGGAGCAAGTCTGCTTACTCAACCACTACAGGTATTTTGTTGTACACCATAGGCAAACTTGCCCAGCAATCTAGAATAAAACTAGTTTCTTTCTTCATGTGACCATTTTAGTAAAATATTATTCAACACATTGAAAAAAGCTTAATTTCAGCTGAAATAATGACACACAATAAAGTTAGTTTAAAATGTACTTATTAAAATATTCATGAAGTGTAGGTTGTTTTGTTGATTTAGTTTTTGAGATGCTCTGCAATAATAAATAAGAAATTAAAGTGTTTTCAGGAAAACTTCAAAGATGTGTTGTCTGTTATTCTTTTTTTTTAGTTGACAAAATTTACCTTAATTTTAGTCGTCTAAAATGTTGAAGAATTTAGTCAACTAAAACTAGACTAAAACTAAATTAATGTAGATAACTAAAATGTCAGTAAATTTTAAATCAACTTTGAAAAAATTCTGAAAATAATGGAAAGTGCCACGCTATATAGTAACTGACGCTGTGGTCAAAGTTGGAATTGCCACAAAACACATTGTGAGATATACAACACTTTACTGCAACCCCCCTGATTCATCATGTTTCATGTGTCAGGTAAACGGCGACAAATGGGGCCTTGATCCTGAACATATTTTTTTTTATTCATTAAAGTATATTTTTATAGCTTATGTTGCATATTTTTAATCTGAGATTTCCAGTTTATTGTTACACTACTGTACAAAGAAATCTGATTTATTTTACCTAGTCAATGTCCATGCTATCTATTTGTATTTGTGTTTGGCTTTCTCAGCGTTTTTCTGAGATTCAAAGATTGTCTGATTCTGTCAAACCATCTCTTTAATTTTTTCATTTCTTCTTTGTTATAGTTTCTATGTGTTCTCTTCCGAACAAAACACAGTTGTGTGGTCTGCAAATAGTGCTAACTTTAAGTTCTGTGCAACATTACAAATGTAATTTATAAAAAGGAAGAACAATTTTAGTCCCAATATTGAACCCTGGGGTAAGGTGCAAGATATATTTACAGCACCTTTACATAGTGCTTTCATTGGTGAAGTAGCTTCTTCTCCAGTTCAAGACTAACCCTCTGATGCAATACCATTCTCAATAATATAGATATTATAATTCATTGTGTCAAATGCTTGTGTAAGGTCCATAAACACTTCAGCTGCACACAGTTCACAGGTTTTCATTATAGGACGCGGGCGCACTCTTTCTAAATCATTTTTCAATTAAAATCAATTTCAATTTTTGAAGTATTTTAGTTACTATTCTGTTCAACTCACATGTCACAAAAATTTGTAAAATGTTACAAAAAATGTATACTGTATGCTGTATGTATGTACCGGTTTGGGTACCAACCCTGACTGTAAGTGGCGTTAGAGTTAAGGATCTATTTTGGAACTAATACAAGGTTGAAAAGGGAATAGCATTCTATAAGAGCTACTATAACTTCAGGTTGAAAGCAAGCTAACCATCAAACACAGCAGGATGACCTTAAAATGAGTGATATACACTTTAGATTGTATCACATGCGCTGGCATTTCAGCAACAAAGTGGAGAGTATTTCTCACAGCTTAGAAAATAAGCAGGGAACATGACAGCCCCATTTTATGTTAAAAGATTCCCATTGTACTGTGTTCACATTCTGTTAAATAAAAGTAAAAACTCATGACGGCAGTGTTTTGTTAAGGAAGGCTACCTTTTGTCAGCGGCTCAAAATGAAAACAGTTTCAAACCAAAATATAAAAAGACCATCACCGGCTAGCATATGTCACTAATATAATGATTGTACAACAAGACAAAAAAAAAAATATATATATATAAATATATATATAAAAATACATATACATATATATATATATATATATATATATATTTATATATATATATATATATATATATTGCAACGGTAACTGCAACAACACAAACATTCTAACGACAAATAATGCAATTTAAGAGGTCAGAGCAGAAAGTGGCCGTAATCTACGTTTAAAGTAAGCAACCTCTAGGAGTGCCCAAATGTTTCACCTCAAAGGGGCCAAAGTGAAAATGTGCCAATGGTACGTGGGCTAAACAGTAATTGTTTAAATGCAACAGCACCACGAATGAGGAAAAATTAATAATTACTTGCAAAAATTAATAATAAGGTATTAGAAATTGTCACACAGTTGTGTGCCTAATTCAGTTAGCATACAATGTTGCATCTTTTATAGAGATGTCTGATAATGGCTTTTTTGCTGATATCCGATATTGTCCAACTCTTAATTGCCGATCCCGATATCAACCGATACAGATATATACAGTCGTGGAATTTACACATTATTATGCTTAATTTTTTTGTGATGCCCCGCTGGATGCATTAAACAATTTAACAAGGTTTTCCAAAATAAATCAACTCAAATTATGGAAAAAAAATTCCAACATGGCACTGCCATATTTATTATTGAAGTCAAAAAGTGCCTTTTTTTTAACATGCCTCAAAACAGGAGCTTGGAATTTGGGATATGCCCTCCCTGAGAGAGCATGAGGAGGTTGAGGTGGCGGGTTTGGGGGGGGGGGATGCAGGGGTTGAGGTGGTGGGGGGGGAGGGGGGGCTAGCGAGGGTGTATATTGTAGCGTCCGGAAGAGTTAGTGCTGCAAGGGTCTTTGTTCTGTTGTGTTTATGTTGTGTTATGGTGCGGAGGTTCTCCCGAAATGTTTTTGTCATTCTTTTGTTTGGTGTGAGTTGACAGTGTGCCGCATATTTGTAACGGTGTTAAAGTTGTTTATACGGCCACCCTCAGTGTGACCTGTATGGCTGTTGACCAAGTATACTTTGTATTCACTTGTGTGTGTGAAAAGCCGTAGACATTGACTGGGCCAGCATGCAAAGGCAGTGCCTTTAAGGTGTATTGGCGCTCTGTACTTCTCCCTATGTCCGTGTACACAGCGGTGTTTTAAAAAGTCATAAATTTTACATTCTGAAACCGATAATTTTGAAAACAATACCGGTAATTTCCGATATTACATTTTAAAGCATTTATCGACCGATAATATTGTCAGTCAGATATTATTGGACATCCCTAATCTTGTACGTACATTTTTAACCCCAAAAAATTCAAAAAGGGAATTTTTGGCAGATTTTCACCATTTCCTTGTGTTGTTCTATAACCCGTTCTTCCTAGATATTTCATCCGCTAGCTTTCAAACTTTACCTAGACATATTAGACGTATGGAGGATCAGGATGCTAGATTTCGAAGCATTTGGGCTGTGAAGACTCTTCTTCGGCATGCTAATGCCGGCGTTGTTTTCCCAAGGATGCGTCGAAGCGATGAACACAACATGGTAAGTTAAAGGGTATTTATTTAATAATAAGAGGCTATGAACAAAAACACTGGTGTAAAGAGAAAAGGTAAACAAAAGACGCTAGCATGAAAGCTGGGATAAAACACAAGGAAAACTAAAACTTGGTACGAGGACACAAAAGAGTAAGCAAAAACATTCAGCATGAAAGCTGGAAAATAAAGTGGCTTAGCGTGAGAACTAGCGAGAAAATACATACATAGAATGATGAGAGTCGTCACTGTTGCGCGTGGGCAAATTAGGATCCGAGAATGAGTAAACAGAAAAGGTGAGCTTAAATAGGAGGGTGAAAATTAGAAGCAGGTGTGCGGGGTGAGACTAACAGGTGGACTGATGTGTAACCATAGTGATGGACAAACACAGGAAATAAATGGGTCGGACTGAGAATGAAACAGCAAACATGTGAAGATCTGAGCAGCAGATCGCAACAGTATTCCCCCCCAACAAAAGACAGATACCAGATGTCTCAAAAACAAAAATTGCAAAGAAGAACTAGAACCCCCTGCCCACAACATGAAAAAAAAAAGTCCACAGATGAAGGGAGGGCGGAGGGAGGCCATGGTGGAGGGCCGCCAGGTCGCGTGTCCCCGAATCCACCGAGGACACATCATGTGGCGGCGGCGGGTGGAACGCCGCTGCCGAAAAAGTTTTGGCGGCCGACCTCGAAAAAGAATGAGGTGCCCGGCGAGGCGGACGACATCCGTGGCCGACGCTTCAGCACCGAAGTCCTAGCAGGCTTGGAAGCAGCTGCCGAGGATGATGCGGGTGCTGCAGCCGCAGGAGTCGTCGGAGGTGGCCTGGTAGCCGCAGGAGTCGTCGGAGGCGGCCTGGTAGCCGCAGGAGTCGTGGAGGTGTGACTGGTGTGAGCTCCAGCCTCGTCGTCGGCGCCGGTGTGGGCTCCAGCTTCTTCGTCGGCAGTGCATGGCGGCGTGGATCTGGTACCAGTGCTTGGCGGCGTGGAGCTGGTACTGGCACTTGTCGAGGAGCTGGCACTGGAGTGGGCTCCAGCCCTGTCGACACAGGTGTAGGCTCCAGCCCCGTCGTCGACGGTGTGGGCTCCAGCCCCGTTGTCGACGTTGGTGCTGGAGTAGGCTCCAGCTCTGGAGCTGGTGCTGGAGTGCACTCCAGCTTTGGAACTGGTGGTGGAGTGCGCTCCAGCTTAGGAACTGGTGCTGGCTTGAGAACCAGGCTAAGATTTGGTGCTGGTTTGAGAACCAGGCTAGAGTCTAAAACTGGTGTGAGAACCAGGCTAGAGAAATCTTCTGGTTTGAAAACCGGGTGAAAATCGGACTCTGGCGTGAAAACCAGGTTAGAGTAATGTGCTGGTGTGAGAACCAGACTGGGAGAAGTGCCGAACACTGGTGGTGGAGGACGTAATGGAGGTAATGACCTAGCAATACTAAACACCGGTGGAGGAGGTCTACAAGGCCGTTGAGACTTGGCCGGGGGAAACACAGGTGGAGGAGGTCTACAGGGAACTATTGGTTTACTGGACAGACATGCAGGTAATGGTGGCCTCATAGGAGGTTGCGGTTTTACAGTCTTGAGAACCAGTAAAGGTGGTCTACATGGAGGTTTATATTTAACCGATAGCGTTTGTGCTACTTCAGCAGCACCATTGTAGGCAATAGCCCCCTCCTCCAGAAGGGGATCCCAGACCCGTTCCCTGTGGTCAGGGACTGACCTTAAGGGAGGGTGGTGGGAGGTCTGGAGGCGGGCAGACTCCTCCCCTTTAAATTGTGCAGGTTTATAAGGTGGGATAGAAGAAACAGTTGAATGAGACTGAGTAGAATAAAAAGAAAAAATATTCTGATAATTCTGTATCTTGTCATAAATGTTATTGGTATTCGAAAAAGGTTGAGAATGAGAATCACTGTCCACAATATAAAAATCTTCAGAAAAAATGTCAACGACAGGGGACGGTGTTGCGTCACAGATGGGTGTTCCCCAAATGTCGTCATCACTAGTGTCAGAAAAAGTGTCATGGCGGCTGAAGGAATGATTTGAAAAAAAACAAGCAGGCTTACTGGTAATGATGGGTGAATCCTGGACGGGGTGAAACTTGCTGTGTCCATGGGGAGGAATAAGTGGTGCTGGAACATTACTGCCGTGCGGGGGACCTCTCCACTGGATCCCCGCCTCTTCGGGGCAGCGCGAACGGCTTCGGAGGAGACTTCAGACCCACAGTCAAGTCTTTCCTGCTCCCAAGCCATGAGCTCCAACCACAAACCCAAGTCGAAGGGTTCCTCCCGTGGTTGACGCGGAAAAACATTTTGATGCTCGGATCCTACTGTGAAGACTCTTCTTCGTCATGGTAATGACAAAGCGATGAACACAACAAGGTAAGTTAAAGGGTATTTATTTAATAATAAAAGGCTATTAACAAAAACACTGGTGTAAAGAGAAAAGGTAAACAAAAGACGCAAGCGTGAAAGCTAGGATAAAACACAAGGAAAACTAAAACTTGGTACGAGGACACAAAAGAGTAAACAAAAACATTCAGCATGAAAGCTGGAAAATAAAGTGGCTTAGCGTGACAGCTAGCGAGAAAATACATAAATAGAATGATGAGAGTCGTCACTGTTGCGCGTGGGCAAATTAGGATCCGAGAATGAGTAAACAGAAAAAGTGAGCTTAAATAGGAGGGTGAAAATTAGTAGCAGGTGTGCGGGGCGAGACTAACAGGTGGACTGATGTGTAACCATAGTGATGGACAAACACAGGAAATAAATGGGTCAGACTGAGAATGAAAAAACAAACGTGAAGATCTGAGCAGCAGATCGCAACATGGGCTTTTATTATAGGGCGTAAGCTAAGTATGACAACCAAGATTATCCTTCTCTATGGAGCGTCAAAAAGTCCAAACTTTACCGTAGAGCATGGGTCTCACATTTAAATGCAACTAGTAAGCCTGTAAAAAACAAAAACAAAAAAACAAAAAAATAGATTTTACGTTAAAAAAAACCCAACAGGATTTTACCGTAGAATTTACAGTGTTTTTTATACCAAATTATTTTAAATTGAAAACTGGACTATTGTTGTTTTCTCAAAATTTTGGTGACTTAGCTGCCGTTCTAAAACAATCTATGTGCATGTTTTCTACGGTGCCTCACTGTAAATTGTAAAATGGTACCATTGTTGTTTTTACTGTATATTTTATAAATACTTTTGTTTGTCATACTTTGTTTTTACTGTATAATTGAGCTGTTCTTTAAAAAAATATATATCTGCGGCCATTATTTTTACAGTACATAACTATGCATTGCAAAACAGTACCACTGTGTCAAGACTTGTACTTGGGCGTGTATTGTTTTCCCGAGGTGCAAAGCGATTAGAGTGGACTTTGGGGTTTGTTTTTCCAGAAGGCAAAGGAAAGTTGGCGCGGGCAAGGCGTGAATGTAAGTACATGTTTTAATTTTGAAACTATAAGTACAAAAAAAAAGGCAAACAAAAGGCGCACAATGGCGGAGAACAAACTTGACTAATGAAAACAAAGACTTGCACAAAGGCAGAAACTATGAACTATAAACAAAAACTTACTTGGCATGGACTACAAGGTGCGTAGCAGGTGATCGAGGGTGAGTGCAAGGCGGTAGAAGGTGATGTTGCCAGGACGAAGAACAGAAACAGACCGCTTAAATAGCAGTGACATAATCAGTGAAAACAGGTGCAAGACATGAGGACAGGTGAAAACTAATGGGTAGTCAGGGTGAAGTGCTAAAACAGGAACTGAGTGGCCAAAAAACAAACAGAACATGACGAAAACAAAACATGATCACATAGACATGACACATTGTTATTTTTGCTGCAAAATTCTGGCAATTGAGCTGTTCCCTGTTTTTACAATGCAGTACTGTAATTAAAAAAATGGTGCCACTGATGATTTTATGGTCAATTTCCAGCGATTGTATTTTTTTACTGACTTTTTTTACAGTGTAGCCTGTGGACATGCTATCAGTGATTGTGCGGCTAGAAAGAGGTCAGTATGAATATTAAATACATTTGATAGCCACCCTTAGGCGGGCCAAATGAAACAACATTACGGGCCATTTGGTCCGTGAGCCGCACTATGGCCACCCACGCCCTAGGCAGCCACCTAACTGTGACAAGGTAACTTCATGCATTACACATTTAACCATTCTAAATAATATTATAATTATTGTGATATTTTAAAAGATAAAAAATAAAACATGAGGAGTACAACACTTTCTGTATCATAAACTCATGTCAGAAACGTACAGACGTAGATTACTGTGTATGACTTGCAGGAGAGTCTCTTCACATCGTTTGCTTACTGCTTTTGTTTTAATTCTATTTGATTAATTATGGTAACTTATGGTAATTTTATCCATATCATATTGAGCCCCTAAGACGGAGATTTGTGTACCGGTTTCCTTAGAAAAATGTTTATAAATTTAAGCCTCAAAAGTCAAAACAGTCGTTCAGGATATTCTTAAGTTTCATGAAACTTTTGGAAGCATTGTTTAATATGCGGCTTCACGGTGGCAGAGGGGTTAGTGCGTCTGCCTCACAATACGAAGTTCTTGCAGTCCTGGGTTCAAATCCAGGCTCGGGATCTTCCTGTGTGGAGTTTGCATGTTCTCCCCGTGAATGCGTGGGTTCCCTCCGGGTACTCCGGCTTCCTCCCTCTTCCAAAGACATGCACCTGGGGATAGGTTGATTGGCAACACTAAATTGGCCCTAGTGTGTGAATGTGAGTGTGAATGTTGTCTGTCTATCTGTGTTCGCCCTGCGATGAGGTGGCGACTTGTCCAGGGTGTACCCCGCCTTCCGCCCGATTGTAGCTGAGATAGGCGCCAGCGCCCCCCGCGACCCCATAAAAAAGGGAATAAGCGGTAGAAAATGGATGGATGGATGGATGTGTAATATGCCAACTTTATTGGTGAAATTATCCACAATGACGGTTCGACCTTTACGGGCAACGTTTAAGGCAAAACAAACAAAAACAACTTCGTAAGTGCAGGCTCTTAAGATTATTTTGTGTTTGTGACATTTTGGAATGAAAATATATCATAGCACTGGCAGAAGTGTTTATTGTCCCACAAGATAGTGTTTTTTTCTTGCAGTAATTTAATTATGAAATTAAAATACATACTGTAAGTAAGCATGCCATCACACTTAACATTCTCAAAGTCCTTATTTTGGAGCAATATCCTTTGTGTGCATCTGTAGTCCTATTCCTACTGGCTCTCTGTCAACTTGTGATGCATAATGTGCCATCAAATTGTAAATTTGTGTTTGAAGGTAGTCCTAAAAATGTACAGTGCAGCTGGGAACTATTGGAAGGCCATTCATTTTTGAACGTATTTGCTCATAAAACTAAGTCTGACAAATTAACATTTTGAATGATGGTGGTGCTCAAGAAAAATTGAATACATACCAAAGTTATAGCACTATACTGGATGATGACATGAGTGCCAGGAGCAAATTTCATAACTATCTATCCGTCAAAACTTTTCACCATCAAACACAAATGTTAAACTTACTCAGGCATTAAAAACAGGAAGATGTATCCTCATATTTCTCAAAGTCTGACCAACAACCTTGAAGCATATTAAAGGCCTACTGAAATTAGATTTTCTTATTTAAACGGGGATAGCAGGTCCATTCTATGTGTCATACTTGATCATTTCGTGATATTGCCATATTTTTGCTGAAAGGATTTAGTAGAGAACATCCACGATAAAGTTTGCAACTTTCGGTCCTAAGAGAAATGCCCTCGGAAGTCGCAGACGATGACGTCACGTTTGATGGCTCCTCACATATTCACATTGATTTTAATGGAAGGCTCCAACAAAAACTGCTATTCGGACCGAGAAAACGACAATTTCCCCATTAAGTAAGCGAGTATGAAAGATTCGTGTTTGAGGATATTGATAGCGACGGACTAGAAAAAAAAAAAAAAAATGCGATTGCACTGGGACGGATTCCGATGTTTTAGAGACATTTACTAGGATAATTCTGGGAAATCCCTTATCTTTCTATTGTGTTGCTAGTGTTTTAGTGAGTTTAATATTACCTGATAGTCGGAAGGGGGTCTCCACAGGTGTCTTGACGCGCAGTGTCTCAGGGGAGTCGACGGCAGCTATGGACGGCACAAGCTCAGCTTTTCTCCGGTAAGAACTGACTTTTTAACCACAATTTTCTCACCGAAACCTGCTGGTTGACATGTGGTCGGGATCCATTTTCTCTTGACCGCGCTCTGATCCATAGGAAAGTTTCACCTCCAGGAATTTTAAACAAGGAATCACCGTGTGTTTGTGTGGCTAAAGGCTAAAGCTTTCCAACTCCATCTTTCTACTGTGACATCTCCAATATTAATCGAACAAATTGCAAAAGATTCAGCAACACATACGTCCAAAATACTGTGTAATTATGCCGTTAAAGCAGACGACTTTTAGCTGTGGGTGTGTGCAGCGCTCATACTTCCTTAAAACCCGTGACGTCTTGCATACACGTCATCATTACACAACGTTTCGAAGACAAAACTCCCGGGAAATTTAAAATTGTAAAATAGTAAACTAAAAAGGCCGTATCGGCATGTGTTGCAATGTTAATATTTCATCATTGATATATAAACTACCAGACTGCGTGGTGGGTAGTAGTGGGTTTCAGTAGGCCTTTAAATCAGGAAACACTAACAAAAACTAAATAAAAAAAATTAAAAAAAAGGTTGATGTTGAAATCGTAGAGTTGTTCCAAATCTTTGGACATCTCTCAACCCCTCCCGTAGCAAAATTTAAGGATGGGCGTTCAGGGTCTCTTCTAAGGGGATACAGCAAAGGAGGAGGTGGGATTCAACACACAAGAGGCTCTGATGGCCTATTAATTCTACTTTGGCTAGCATCCAGAATGAGCCCAACCTCCCTCCTAATTCATGGCTAATTTCTATCAGAGGCATTGGGAGACTTTTTTTCTTCAGTGCAGGATGCATCCACATAACTTTAATGGATTCATTCAAGGGCTCTGGCACGCAGGCATTGATTAGATTGCCTCGCAGGTCTCACTGCCGGTCGCTTGACATAGGCAGCAAATGAAATGTGACCTCTAGTAAAAAAGACTGAACCAGCCAACCCCCGTCTAATCCATTAGCTCAGAACCGTTCCCAGTCCCATTTAATTAATGAAGTGATTTGAAAAAATAGTTGAATGTTTATCAATCCCTAGAACTGGAAAATGGTAGCCATGGAAACTAACAAAAACAACACTGGTGTCCGGCAAGGCAACAACCTCAGTCAGAAGTAATAAAAAAACATTTTTGATGGCATAAAAACATTAGTTAATGACAGAGGCGGGTCGTGCGTTTCCCACCTGGGCCTTCAGTGATGTCCCACTTCAAAGATTATCTTTCAAAATGCCATCATTTATGTCACCACATGATCATTGCTGGAGAAATAATATACGGAAACACATTTACACCCTACTGTCAACAACTTGTGATCTTATTGGCTATCGCAAGTGTCTATCAGTGGACGTGTCAGCAACCTGATGGTTCCTGGTTCGATCCCCGGCTTCGAGTCACGTCCGTTGTGTCCTTGAGCAAGACACGTCACCCTTGCTCCTGATGGGTCGTGGTTAGGGCCTTGCATGTTAGCTCCCGCCGTCATAGTGTCAAAGTGCTTTGAGTGCCTTGAAGGTAGAAAAGCGCTATACCAGTACAACCCATTTACCATTTATCAACGGTATGTGTTCTCAAATTCATCCGCATCACAGGAGGCATAAATGTCACGTTCAACGTGAGGCCAGCTAGAAGGCCTTACTGACAACAACCCGTCATCTGATTGGCTATTGCAATTATCAATCAATCAATCAATGTTTATTTATATAGCCCTAAGTCACAAGTGTCTCAAAAGGTGCAGCCACAACGATCTATCAACTGTATGTCCCCGTTCACTTACAGTGCACGGACGCCCGCATTGTTGATTCTGAAGGCCTTGAGCAGATTTCATACAGCATGGCAACATGAACTAGCTGACTTCTGATTGGATACAAACTCTAACCTAAAAACAACAGCACTGGAAGGAGCATAATTTGACATGAACACATATGAATACTTTAAGATGTTTAAGGAAAGTAAATAAAAAAATACTTTTATCTTTAATTATGATCATGATTTTGGTTATGTTAGGCCAGCAGAGAAGGCCTTGCAATGTAATGAGTAATTTATTACATTGACTTGGAATTATTTTGGCATTTCTCAGATAATTTAAGCATAAAAATTACAATTGTTTAGTTGTTTTGAACATGCTAAACAAAGATTGTGTACACGTTTCCAACAATCCCTGCGCCTTTTTTTTTTTTACATTTTATTTGTTATGGCATCCTACACTGATGACAAGGAAGTGGAAGTTGGTGGTATATACGTACATTACTTGAAATTCCGAACTATAAGCTGCTAAAAAAAAATTTATACTTTGACGGAGGGACTAATCTATGGATGTTTCTTTGCTGACAGCCATAATAAAGATCATTTTAGAAAAAAAAGAATCACAAACACTGAGAGGGTGTTTCATTGTGTGTGGTACGGCGCTATCTTTTGGAAAAATTTGATTGGATACTCACTTGTCATTCCAAAGTGAGTATCCATTCACAAGTTTCAATTTAGCAGGAAGCAAGAAGTGTTGCGCCGTAACCCACAAAGAAGGAGAACAAAACGCTGGTTAGGTGGCACATATATTTTCGCAAGGCCATTTTCAAGAAGGATATTTAAAGAGAAACTACATATGTGAGACGTTGTTGGCCAACCCCGGAAGCTAGCTAAGCTGTTCTGTAGATGAAATGAGGAAATGCTCGCCAATTCCACTTGAATCCACCGACTACAAGGAGTACCACTGGCTTATTCGGCGTCAAATGGGTGCTACAGATTGTGAGTTCAAATATTTTATTTCTTTATTTTTTCACGTTTTATATATTTTTTTGCAATTTTAATTTTGAGATAAGATATGTTTTATTTGCTGATGCGGGTTTATTGATTTTTAAATGCACAAGAATATAACCCGTTTTGTACACTGTTGTGTAAATGTGTTTCTATCAATCAATCAATTAATCAATGTTTATTAATATAGCCCTAAATCACAAGTGCTTCAAAGGGCTGCACAAACCACAACGACATCCTCGGTAGGGCCCACAAAAGGGCAAGGAAAAACTCACCCCAGTGGGACGTCGACCATGATGACTATGAGAAACCTTGGAGAGGACCAAATATGTGGGCACCACCCCCCCCCCCCCCCCCCCCCCCCAGGGGACCGAAAGCAATGGATGTCGAGCAGATCTAACATGATATTGTGAAAGTCCAATATCAAGTCCAAAGTGGATCCAATGTAGTAGTGAGAGTCCCATCCAAAGTGGAGCCAGCAGGGAACCATCCCAAGCGGAGGCGGATCAGCAAAACAGAGATGTCCCCAACCGACGCATAGGCGAGCGGTTCATCTTGGGTCCCGACTCTGGACGAGCGGTCCATCCTGGGTCCGATTTTGGACAGCCAGTACTTCATCCATGGCCACAGAACCGGACCCCCTTCACAAGGGAGGGGGGGACATAGGTGGAAAAAAAAAAGAAACAGCAGATCAACTGGTCTAAAAAAGTTTTTTTTAAAGGCTAGAGTATACAAATAAGTTTCAAGATGAGACTGTATCTGTATCGTATTTCTCAGGCAATGGTCATGTGGTGACATCATGATGGTATTTTGAGAGGTAATCATTGAAGTCGGACATCACTGAAAGCCTCGGTGGGAAACGCACGGCCCGCCACTGGTAAAAGATCTTATTAATTTCCATCCTTACCCGTAGGTGGCCATTTTAAATGGAGTTATTTCGCAGCAGCCCCCCTTTGCTGTATTTGGTGGGCTGCCACTAAAAATCCCCTCCATACAAGTGGATTAAATCTGCTAAAAGTGACCATAAATGCCTTCAATCTGGAACTTACATTTTTATATTTATATATTTAACGGCACTGGGTAGAGTAGCCCATCATAGGTTTGTGGTTCACCTGTTGATCAATGAAAATAAACACTATTCAATTCTTTTATATACTATTTTTAGAAACCTCTTTCCTTGGGCTTTGTTTTTTCGTGAGTTATGGTTGTTGGTTTCAATTATATTGTTTTAAATTGGGGATTGTACTATTTGGGATAAGCGTTGTATTTGGCCTCGGTAGCGAAAAAAACACAAGACGAAAGTTCGAGACCAGACCTGGGCAAATTAAGGCCCGGGGGCCGCACGCGACCTGTTAAGCTTTTTAATCCGACCCGCCGGACATTCCCAAATATTTTTTTTAGATCTTTAAGACGGAAAGTGTAGCTGCCATTATGATGTGCAGTGATGTTTTTTAATGACCGTAAGTCTTGAACTATACTAAGTATTTCAGTGGTTGGAATCTATATACTAGTTACTATGGTATTCTAATTAGTTACTAGGGCTGCGAATCTTTAAGTGTCCCACAATTCGATTCAATATCGATTCTTGGGGTCGTGATTCCATTTAATATCGATTTTTTCGATTCAACGCGATTCTCGATTCAAAAACGATATTTTTCCGATTCAAAACAATTCTGTATTCATTCAATACATAGATTTTCAGCAGGATCTACCCCAGTCTGCTGACATGCTAGCAGAGTAGTAGATTTTTTTTAAAAGGTTTTATAATTGTAAACGACAATGTTTTATCAACTGATAGCAATAATGTAATTTGTTTTAACTATTAAACGAACCAAAAATATGACTTATTTTATCTTTGTGAAAACATTGGACACAGTTTGTTGTCAAGCTTATGAGATGCGATGCAAGTGTAAGCCACTGTGACACTATTGTTCTTTTTTTATTATTTTTGTAAATGTCTAATGATAATGTCAATGAGGGATTTTTAATCACTGCTATGCTGAAATTATAACTAATATTGATACTGTTGTTGATAATATTCATTTTTGTTTCACTACTTTTGGTTTGTTCTGTGTCGTGTTTGTGTCTCCTCTCAATTGCTCTGTTTATTGCAGTACTGAGCGTTGCTGGGTCAGGTTTGGTTTTGGAATTGGATGGCATTGTTATGGTATTGCTGTGTATTGGTTTGTTGGATTGATAAAAAAAAAAAAAAGAAAGAAATCGATTTTTTTTCAAATGAGAATCGACTCTGAATCGCACAACGTGAGAATCGCAATTCTTATTCAAATTGATTTTTTCCCACACCCCTGTTAGTTACTATGGTAATGTAGGTCACAGCAGGGGAGAGTTTTACAACAAAGTTCTAAAGCTTAGTAACATATCAAATATATCACATTGTAGGTGTTTTTTTTTTTTGTTTTTTTACTCTTCGCGCTCATATTTCGCTCTGTTTTTTGCATTTTTTGTTGCGTTTTGCTTGATTGGAAAATATGTCGATACAGAGGGGGTGTGACGTCTGTATGTTGTCAATATTCAGTGTTTTATCGGTCATAGTTAATATTGTAAATCCTACATTCTTTATTTTCATGTACATTCTGGGTGTGTCATTCAGTAAAAAAAACCTAAAATTCCATTCTGTTTTTTAAGGCAGTCTGTTATAAAATGTTTACCATTCAATCAGACATTATTGTGAGGTTTTGTTCAAAATATAGACATACCGGCCCACAGACACATTTATTTCTCAAAATTTGGCCCCCGAGTCAAAATAATTGCCCAGGTCTGTTCTACACTATAGCCATTAAAACAAAAATAAGAATAATTTTCCAATTTCTATTCGTACTGTTTGAATATGGGTTGGAGTGCAGCCCCAATGTCAAAAGAAAGACGAGTGCGACATCCCTGTCGGCGCATATGTTGCATTACTTATTTTGTATAATTGGATTCATTTATTTATCTTCAATTAATAATGTATGATGCAACACTCAGTGGTATGCAAATGAACAATTTAAATTTAATGAGTTTTTAATGACCAAACAAATAATTAGAGGAGCCCGGTGTGCATGTAATTTGAGCAGGAATGCATTTGCAAGCTTTGTTCAGTGTTTGAACAAAGACAGGCTAATTTACTTATAGACTCGCTTTAGTTGCTGAAGAACGTGGAAGAACACACAAAACAACTGGAAAGTCACTGCTCACGGTCATTAAGAAGTCAGACAAAGACCAGCAGTGGACATTTTGCTGAAGAAATAATGTGAGCTGTTATATTCCACACAATCAGAGCTAATAACTAAATTGAGACACATGCTCTGAATACATTTCACATGCTGACAAAGGAAAATCTGCCCTGGTTATCATAAATATTACAGCTCTTCCTGCTGGTGTAGAACAGAAAGACAGAGAGCGAGATGCCACTGGAGCCAAATGGCATTTGGTAATGGCTTTTTTTTTCTTTTCAGGAAACCGAAAAGACATTGTTAAGATTTACATTTTCAAATATACGCTGACCTTTTTTCCCCTCCTCTCTTCTGTACGCTTGTCATCAGCAATGTAATTGAATCAATATATTTCCTGATCAGCCCGCAGATTGAATAAGGTCACGGCAAGCCATGTGTGGACATTAAAAATCATTATTCTTCTCAAATTGAGCAGCGATGGCATAGAACATTCAGGGTTCAAAATGAAATTATATTAGAGTCTATTACACTTTTACAATTATAGAGACGTTCCAATATTATAGCGGGAAATGAAGTCATAATAAAAAAGCCCAGGGGTGTATTATATAGAAATGACCTGACTATTTTTTTTTCACTTTCGCACTGTTATTGAATTGATGAAGAGAACTTGGTGACATTACATTTACCGATAAGTGACCTTATTCGTGAAAAATAGTCAAAGCTGTTTTGCCTGTTTCCTTTCCCTGCACCTGAAATCACTAACAGGGTGTACGTTTATCCGCCCTCGCAGATAATTTGCAGGACAAATGGTATTAATGTGCTGCTCAAGCAGTTATCACTATAATTGCCTTGAAGCATACAGCCTTTTTAATTATTCATTTATTTTCTAGAGTAGGGGATTTGGTTTCATGCACATGTCTAGAGGCAGCAACAATGTCTAATTAAATAGCCATGTAGATGTGTGCAATAGGAAATACAAAGTTCCCAGATCCTTTTAATCTTATTCTCTAAAAATAAAAGTGGAACATTGAATTAAACAACATGCATAACTAAAAATGTTCAGGCTAAAGTCTTGAAATGAGGCCTAATCATGGCAGCTGATAAAACTTAATTTTCAATTGGTGCACTTTTTGAAACGAATAACACTTATCAGCCACGAGCTTATCAAAGCTGCACAAAACAAGAACGAGCATGACCCACCCAAAACTTTCCTTTTTACGTCGCTGTCATTCTTTTTCCTTTACAGTAGAACCTTGGTGTTTTGTTTTTTTTTGGCAAAGGAGACCATAACAAGAGAATTAGAAGAATATTCAAGAAGCTTTATTTGTAACTTGTCACTCTACACATTTTCACATATACGGTACTAAATTCAGTCATACACACATACACATGTACACACACACACACACACACTCACACACACAACACATAAATACATATATGCATACATAACAATAAGGGATGGTTCATATTTTTATTCCATCCATCCATGATAACGATATATATCATATATCACAATGTATTATTTGGTATACAAATGGTAACAGAACCATTTCAAAATGGCTTACAAAAACTCATAATTTGGCTGATGATGTATATTTATATGTAACTTTTTTGCATCATTGTATTATTGTACTATTATTTTAAACCACTTGCAAATTTACAGTTCAAACCTGGTTACTTTTTGTTGGAACATGGTTTTATCCATCCATCCATCCATCCATCCATCCATCCACCCATTTTCTACCGCTTGTCCCTTTTGGGATTGCGGGGGTGTTTGTAGCCTATCCCAGCTGCATTCAGGCTGAAGGCGGGGTACACCCTGGACAAGTCGCAGTGGTTTATAGCTACACTTCTGTTAAAAAAGTACTATGCACTTATTCTTCCGCTGTGTGGATACTTCAGAATCAGAATAGTTTTTATTGCCATTGTTTGAGAACGGGTTCGCAAACTAGGAATTTTTCTTGGTGCTATTGTGCAACATAAAAGACATATAAGACAGAATAGGTAATAAGATGAGCAGGGTGAGAAGAGTCAGCTGTGATCCGACCCACATGCCTCCTGGTCCTGGACAAGAACAGGTCCTGGAGGGATGGGAGCCTGCAGCCAAAAACCTTCTCAGCAGCACATACGAAGCGCTGTAGTCGAAGCTTGTCCTGGACTGTGGCGCCGGGGAACCACATGGTGATGGAGGAGGTGGGGATGGACTCGATGATGGCTGAATAAAACTGCACCAGCATCTCGGTCAGCACCTTAAGTTTCCTCAGCTGCCACAGGAAGTACATCCTCTGATGGGCCTTCTTGATGAGGGAGCTGGTGGTCGGCTCCCACTTGAGGTCCTGGGTGATGGTGGTGACCAAGAAACGGTAGGAGTCCACAATGCAGACGGGTGTGGGAGAGTCAATCAAGGTGAGGGTAGATGGTGGGGCTGTGACTGTCCTGAAGTCCAGGATCATCCCCAATGTTTTCTGGGCGTTCAGGTTGTTGAAGCTGCACCAGGACGCCAGCCGGTCCACCTCTCTCCTGTAGGCAGACTCATCGCGATCCGAGATGAGAACGATGAGGGTAGTGTTGTCCGCAAACATGAGCAGCTTCACCGACTGGTGACTGGAGGTGCAGCAGTTTGTGTACAGGGAGAAGAGCCAGGGGTAAAGTACACAGCCCAGAGGAGTACCAGTGTTCCTGGTTCGACTGTCCGAGACAATTTTCCCCAGGCGCACGTGCTGTCTTCCGTCTGTCAGGAAGTCTTAGATCCAACTGCAGAGGGAGTCGGGCACGCTGAGCTGGTAGAGCTTGTCCCGTAGCAGTCCAGGGAGGATGGTGTTGAAGGCATAGCTGAAGTCCACAAACAGGATCCTAGCATAAGTTCCTGGGGAGTCCAGATGCTCCAGGATGAAGTGGAGGGCCAGGTTCACTGCATCATCCACAGACCTGTTGGCTCTGTAGGCGAACTGCAGTGGGTCCAGGAGGGGGTCGGTGATGTCCTTTACATTACATACATTACATTACATAGTACTTTATATTAGTTTTAGTATACATCCAATACCAAGTAAATACAGGGGAACTATTGGTCATACCAACACTGATACTTAAAACATTAAAGATCATTGACTGATTACATTTTTGATGACAATTGCAATCAGACAAAAACAGGCTGGCGATGTGACAATATCAATTAAACATTCAAATGATGTCCTCCAATTAGCTCTGATTTAAATCCTTTAGTTTTGCCCCTTTCAACCATCCTATGTCTAGTGACTTATTTGCTGACTTTGTAAACAATAACAATAGTGACAGTTTTTTGATAACAGAAAATATTGATCTAACCACAGTAGGATCAACTGCATACTGATACTATACTTGGTATCATTACTGTTGATATTTGTACAGACTCACCTACCTCTGTTCACATTCAAGAGCTCTCGCTTTGCAGTTAGCATATCCTCTTACTGTGTGTAATGCAGCATGTTTAGCTTTTCCCCGTCTTCCAGTGATAATGATACATATAAGAAACAGGGTTCATTTACGGCTGTGGAGGCGAATATTGCTGGCTGAGAAGTGCCTTTGCACTGTGTAAGGAAGTTAGCTGCAGGTGAGAATGCTACATTGCGTTGACGACACATTTGTTCACTTGTGGCTATCTAACTTGCAGGGCACGGCTAGAATGTGTCATCAGCACACATTATCGCAATATAACGATACTTTTCATAGCTCTATTGTTGGCCAAATTAATATCATCTATATCCCATTTTATCAATACTGCACAACCCAAATGACAATGTTTTGCTTTCAAATGATTTATAAAAAAGACGCGAGGCAAACATGTTGCTCAAAGACACCACATCCATCCATCCATTTTCTACCGCTTGTCCCTTTTGGGGTCATGGGAGGTGCTGGAGCCTATCTCAACTGCATTCGGGCGGAAGGCGGGGTACACCCAGGACAAGTCGCGACCTCATCACAGGGCCAGCACAGATAGACAGACAACATTCACACTCACATTCACACACTAGGGACCATTTAGTGTTGCCAACCAACCTATCCCCAGGTGAATGTCTTTGGAGGTGAAAGGAAGCCGGAGTACCCGGGAAGAACATGCAAACTCCACACAGAAAGATCCCGAGCCTGGGATTGAACCCAGGACTACTCAGGACCTTCATATTGTGAGGCACATGCACTAACCCCTGTTACAATGTGCTGCACATTAGATCAGTAAAAAAGAACAAAAACATTATAATTACAAATCTCAAGCCTATAGACTGGTGCAGTGATTCTAAAAATGTGGTACATGTACCACCAGGCGGATTGTTCCGTGCAGGATTACACCGAGCATCCGTACTTCCCTACGCCTTACTATTGCGGTAACTTCCAACAGAAATTTCCGCTATGTTTGATTGAAGAATTATGCTAACAGCTGAGAACCATGATCAAACTCAGATTAATCGTGATTAACGATCATACAACTGCCCAGCCCTACCGCCTGCCGTGCTACTCTATTTTAATGTTGGTACTGGTACTAGGAAAGACAAGTTTTTCCTGAGGTGGTACTTGGTGAAAGGAGCTTGAGAACCACTGGACTAGAGCATCTACTTTTTGCTTGCTGAAAAAAAGTGCAGGCAGCACAAACAAGCAGCAAGTAAATGGATGCTAAAGTGTCGACATGGACAAAAATCTGAATTCAGTGATGACGAAAGGCTCCAGACTTCATGCAGTTTTTGACCGCAAAGAATTGTCATCAAGTATTTTGAATCATAGTTTTTGGAAACAGATGTAGAGCGGTACTTTGGTAATAACCATAACCATAACAAATTCAAGACTCCATTCTGAGCTGCACTGTCTCTGTGGACTCTTTCAGGTTCCTGGGATGCACAATCAAAAGGGACCTGAAGTGGACCTCCTACATACAGGTGCTGGTCATATTATTAGAATATCATGAAAAAGTTGATTTATTTCATTAATTCCATTTAGAAAGTCAAACTTGTAGAATGTATACATTTATTCCAAACAGACTGATACATTTCAAGTGTTTTTTGCCAAAAAAGAGATGATTATAGCTGACAACCAATGAAAAGCCTAAATTCTACATCTCAGAAAATTAGAATATGGTGAAAAGGTCAGATATTGAAGACACCTGGTGCCACACTCTAATTAGCTAACTAACTCAAAACACCTGGAAAAGCCTTTAAATGGTCTCTTGTTTTGATTCTGTATGACACACAATCATGGGGAAGACTGCTGACTTGACAACTGTCCAAAAGATGACCATTGATACTTTAAAGAAGGAGGGCAAGACACAAAAGGTCATTGCCAAAGAGGTTGGATGTTCCCAGAGCTCTGTGTCAAAGCACATTAATAGAGAGGCGAAGGGAAGAAAAAGATTTGGTAGAAAAAAGTGTACAAGCAAGAGGGATAACCGCGCCCTGGAGAGGATTGTCAAACAAAACCGATTCAAAAATGTGGGGGAGATCCACAAAGAGTGGACTGCAGCTGGAGTCATTGCTTCAAGAACCACCACGCACCGACGTATGCAAGATATGGGCTTCAGCTGTCTTATTCCTTGTGTAAAGCCACTCTTGAATAAGAGACAACATCAAAAGCGTCTCGCCTGGGCTCAAGACAAAAAGGACTGGACTGCTGCTGAGTGGTCCAAAGTTATGTTTTCAGATGAAAGTAAATTTTGTATCTCCTTTAGAAATCAAGGCCCCAGAGTCTGGAGGAAGACAGGAGAGGCACATAATCAACGTTGCCTGAAGTCCAGTGTCAAATGTCCACAATCGGTAATGGTCTGGGGTGCCATGTCAACTGCTGGTGTTGGTCCACTGTGTTTCCTGAGGTCTAGGGTCAATGCAGCACTTTATGCTGCCTGCTGCGGACCAATTTTATGGAGGTGAAGATTTCATTTCCCAACATGACTTGGCACCTGCACACAGTGCCAAATCTACCAGTACCTGGTTTAAGGACCATGGTATCCCTGTTCTTGATTGGCCTGCAAACTCACCTGACCTTAACCCCAGAGAAAACCTATGGGGTATTGTGAAGCGGAAGATGCGAGATGCCAGACCCAACAATGCTGAAGAGCTGAAGGCCACTATTAAAGCAACCTGGGCTCTCATAACACCTGAGGAGTGCAACAGACTGGTGGACTCCATGCCACGCCGTATTGCTGCAGGAATTCAGGCAAAAGGAGCTGCAACTAAGTAGTGATTGCCGTACATGCTGAAACTTTCCATGTTCATACTTTTCAGTTGGCCCACATTTAAAAAAAATATTTTTTGGTACCAGTCGTAACTTAAATTCTAATTTTCTGAGATACTGAATTTGGGATTTTCAGCAATTGTCAGTACTAATCATCAAAATTTAAAGAAATAAACATTTCAAATCTTTCACTGTGTGTGTAATGAATTGATATAATATGTAAGTTTCACATTCTGAATATAATTACTGAAATAAATCAACTATTTCATGATATTCTAATAATATGAACAGCACCTGTAGACATAGTTAGAAAAAACGCACAGCAGCGGATGTACTTCCTGCGTCAACTCGAGAAGTTCAACCTGCTCCAGGTACTGCTGATCATGTTCTACAACTCCACCATTCAGTCTGTTCTGTGTTCTGTGTATTTCCATCACTGTCTGGTTTGGATCTGCAACATAGCTGGACAGACACAGACTGCACTGGACAATTATGACTACAGACAAGATCATGGGTAGCATGGGCGACCTTCCTCTCCATCCAGGAACTATAGCGGTTCAAACAGGTAACGAGCAAGTACTGCGGACCCCTCACATCCTGGTCACACACTGCGCAAACTACTCCCCTCCGGCAGGTGTGGCAAATCACAGTACACCAAAAAGACCCGTCATAAGAAAAGTTTCTTCCCTCAAGCTATCAATCTAATGAATGCTGTGAAATAACCCTGGAACAGACCTGTCACTGTGAATGTACTCTACTCATATTCATGTCATCATCTTTTTGTCTTGTTCTATTCACCACTGCACTATATTTGCACTTACCTAAATGGCTGTTCCAAAAATACTTATTTCAACACAAAACCCATTTTGTTTGCTTTCCTCAAGAAGACCTCAATGACTTGGTTATGCAGTGCAATTAACTCTCTTTCCCTCCGCACCTGCTCATTGAGCTGTGTATCAACTTGGTTGTCCCCCAAGGTGTTTAAATACATAGTAGCTTGCATGTCCAGTCGTGCTATGGTGTCTCATTGCTGCCTTAGTTAAACGATTTAATTTCACAAATCCAGTGTAGCTCCATGTACCAAGTCGATCCTTTGCAAATACGTTTGTAAAAGGCATTCCCAGCAGAACAATTGGCAGCGGCCATCAGAAGCCGAAGGCCAGGGGTAACGCTCATATGATTGGAAATGGTGGACAAACCCTTTCGCCGGGCTGGGACAGGTTCGCTAGCTCAGGGGTCGGCCGACCTCGCCTCGCAATGTCTAGCTTTTCTTGATATGGCCAAATTGAAAATGGTCTTGAAAATAAATTTGCAACCAAATCGTCGTTGTGCTCTCCTTCAGTCATTGTAGTATTAAAAAAGGGAGTATTGTCAATTTGCGCTGAAGTGGTATTTCTGTATTTGTGCAGAGCTAGCAATCCAAAAGACAAAGTAGAGACTGGGCAATAGCACCAAGTGTCAACATATTTGCATTTTTGTATAATCATACATTGTGTCTAACTGGTGTTGTCGAGTTTACCACCTTCCCTCAGCGACAGTGATGTAATAGGGACATTCCTAATAAATACAGGAGGCGCGCGGGCTTGATTTTTTAGAACGTAGTTTGGATCTGTAACTAGAGTACAGATCAAAACACGTGTCTCCTCAAGGTAAATTTAACTCTGTCTCTGCATGTTTCTTTGCTTCTTGTCTGATTATTAGATGTCATCAGTGTTTGAACCTGACAATTGTACATATCAGATTTCCAGTGTTTGCTCTCACAACTCAAAACTTTTGATGGGATTGGATACTCAATCACAGGAGACGCACATGTCACGTTCAGCGGTTCAACGTAAGGCTTTCTGGAAGGCCGACTGTCAACAACTCATGATTTCAACTTTCAATCAACTGAATTTGCGTTGTTCAATTACTGCACAGACCGCCGCCTTGACAATTCAGAAAGCTTTCGGGCAGATTTTATACACACTGGCAACAATTTTGCTGATTTATAATAACAAAAAAAAGTTAATTTCATTTACCGGTAGTTGATTTTATTTTCATTTTATCGTGATTTACTTTAGGCCAGCAGGAAAGGCCTTGCTGGCCCTGACAGCCAACCACTGTGTACATCCATCCATACATTTTCTACTGCTTGTCCCTTTCAGGGGTTGCAGGGGGTGCTGGAGGCTTTCTCAGCTGCATCATTTCCGAATAAAAGCATTGTTGTCTAAATCTTCACGTGAATTTTATTTTACAATTCCAATTAATTTAATGCTCAATGGCCTTGTGGTTAGATTGTCCTCCCTGAGATCGGTAAGTCGTGAGTTCAAACCCCGGCCGAGTCATACCAAAGTGTCACAGCGCTGTTTCGAACCCACAATCCTCCCACAGCAAGATTCAACACTCTGTCTGGCAGCATGCCAGGACACGCCCCCGCACGTGCCGAGCATTTCACGCCCACGCTTCGCTGCAGCTGCAGGCCATCAGCAATCGACACACCTGGGGGAATCTGGGAGACAGCAAAAAGACCAGTAACTCCTTGGAACCTGCCCCGGAACATCGCTAACCCTCTTTAGTAAGCATTGCGTCTCTGGCTTCCCTCTCGTTGTCCTCGCTCTTGTTCTCCGTGTCCCTTTTTGTCTTGTTGACTCATGTCCCTTGTTTCCCTCGCAGTGCCCGCTGTGTTCCGTGTGCCCGAGTTTTGTACCTCGACCTCCATCCGGATTTTGGACTGTCTCCCTCAACCTTCGACCCCTGCCTGTACTCGACCCTTGTCGCTTCTCTCCTGTCTGTCCCCGGACTTCCTTTGTGCCTCGCCCTCTTGGGCCTGACGAAGATTTCATCCATCTCATAAGTACAGCATCCTCTGGTATTATTTACATGGTTAATTTTACACTTAGTCCTGCAACCAACACAACGAGTAGCATACACATCCCACACAATCGTCAAAGGTAACAATAAACCTGGTAAACTGAGTTTCTTCATGGTGTCGTCTCCTTCCACCCCTCACGTACATAATACAAAGACTATGAAAGTGGGACCCCTTACCTCCCTGCTTAGCACTCACCATCAAGGGTTGGAATTGGGGGTTAAATCACCAAAAATGATTCCCGAGCGCGGCCACCGCTGCTTCTCACTGCTCCCCTCACCTCCCAGGTAGTGGAACAAGGGGATGGGTCAAATGCAGAAAGTGATTTCACCACACCTAGTGTGTGTTTGTGACAATCAATGGTACTTTAGTTTTAACTTTAACTTCACCAAGGCTGGTCAGGGAGGCAACAGGGCAGGCCGGAATAGTGGCGGCACTGTCACATACATCTGCTTGTAGCAAGGAACAGCTTTGTTTCTTCACCGTTCTCTTTAGGCACAGCCCCTCTGCTCAATTAGGCCCGATGGTCACCGTGTCTGCAGAGATTAAACAGTGTGCTCGTCAAAGCTTTGTCAAATGGCGGCGAGTTGGGAAACCCGGTCGCTTGGAAACCTTGCTGCCCCCACAGTCATCATCATCATCATTGTCATCAACATGGCCGCACATAAATAGCCTTTCTCCCCAGGTGGAACAAAGCTGTTGATTCGGTCGATCTACAGTACTTGAAACTCCTGCAGAAGGGGTGATCGGTAATAAAAGAACAATTTACACAACCGCCTCTTCAGACTTTATGAATATAAAACCTCAGAGTGGAACGTCTGTGAAACACTTAATGACAATCTGAATCTGTGGGCGGCTTCAATCTACAAGGATTAATGGGTTTGATGTAGTACACATGAAGGAATACATGTACATGTCGCCTTATTACCGTAAGAGCTTCTCGAGTCCTCCTTGAAGGAGAGAGGCAGGAGGGGAGGGGTTATGTCACAAATGATGTGCCATGTTATCTATTCAATATTCACAAAAAAGAGGGCATGAGACATGAACCTTGTCACAGTTTTCAGGTAAAGGGAAATAACTCTTTGGTGGAGTTGTACTTTAATGATCATTACAGCAGCGACTCTGCAACCAAGAAGTGGGATGTGTGCGTGTTTGTGTGGAAACGTACGCGTGTGGTTATTTGAAACTTATCATTAGAGGTCTGCATTTCGCAGTTTTTAGAAATGTCATTATATTATGTTCTCAAACGCAAAACAAAGGCATCACAAGGGAAAAGAAACATCCCGAGAAAGTAGAAAAAGTACACTAAACAGCATAAAACTTCTGAATACAAAAGTAAAAAAAAAAAAATGCAATAAATATTAATTACAATTCTTACATTGACACCTCCAATCGTATTAAGCGTTTGTCAAGTGTCATGCTGCAAAGAATCCAATTTAATGGAGCGGTTTTCGTGACAATATTTTAAGATATGTGTGCATGTGGGAGGAGTACATACCTTTTATTAGTCCCACAGTGGGGAAGTTCATAAGTTAAAGCAGCAAAGGAAAAAGCAAATTATGAGCCAGAGTTGAAACTAAAACAAAAGATAAAACATTCAAATCACATTGCAAGAAAGTAGTCGAGAAATTTCCACAGAAACTGGTCTCAGTAGGTGTTAGTGTGCAAACTTAAACAGGTCATCTTGAATTGTAGATAAATGCGACAGTGGTCAGTCCAGCCTTGCACACACCGAGCTGGAACCAGCACATTCCTACTGTACTTGTTGAGAGTTAAGTCGAGCAAGGCTAGCCGGTGAGTTAAAAACCTCGGTCTATCAACTCACTGCTCAGCGTAGCTCTTAAGGCGTCAAGAAGCGAGGTTTAGACAACAATCAATGGCTGTATTGTACTATCTACATCTGTTAAATTAACATTTTTCAACAGGATGCACATTCCAACTCAGTATTGAGGGCAGGTAGGAGAAGATTTTTGATCGATTGATTGAAACTTTTATTAGTAATAGCTCGGTTGGTAGAGTGGCCGTGCCAGCAACTTGAGGGTTGCAGGTTCAATTCCTGCTTCCGCCATCCTAGTCACTGCCGTTGTGTCCTTGGGCAAGACACTTTACCCACCAGCTCCCAGTGCCACCCACACTGGTTTAAATGTAACTTAGATATTGGGTTTCACTATGTAAAGTGCTTTGAGTCACTAGAGAAAAAGCGCTATATAAATATAATTCACTTCACTTCACAGTAGATTGCACAGTACAGTACATATTCCGTACAGTTGACCAGTAAATGGTAACACCTGAATAAGTTTTTCAACTTGTTTAAGTCAGTCCAATCAATTCATGGTAATAATGCAAATGTTAACATTTAGCCTTCCCAACATGATTTATAAAGCTGTAAACTTTTGGTGGCCTATGTTTTAGCGTCAATATTTTGCACAGTCAGAAGGTAGAGTACAGTCAAAATGGCAGTTAGGCATACATGGCTGTGAGATGGAAGCGATTGGTGAACAGACAACGGAAACCGAATCCTATGTCCATATGTGTGTCAGAAATAAAATTATTAGACATATTGTTTATCTAGCAGTGTCATTACATAGCTGCTGGATGACTTAAAAGGACATTTGGAATTGTGTCAATCATTCACAGTCCGTATGTAAGAAAAGCACTCATGTTTTTGTATGCATTCTATCTCATAAATAAACACTGCCAAGAGTCAGCTAAAAAATGGAAGTAATGAGATTTGCTCTATTCCACTTATATAGCGCTCTAACAACAACCAAAAACTTTTATGTGCTGTTATTATACATGTTGGGACGGCGTGGCGCAGTGGGGGAGTGGCCGTGCGCAACCCGAGCATCCCTGGTTCAATTCTCACCTAGTACCAACCTCGTCACGTCCGTTGTGTCCTGAGCAAGACACTTCACCCTTGCTCCTGATGGGTGCTGGTTGGCGCCTTGCATGGGAGCTCCCTCCATCAGTGTGTGAATGTGTGTGTTAATGGGTAAAAGTGGAAGTAGTGTCAAAGCGCTTTGAGTACCTTGAAGGTAGAAAAGCGCTATACAAGTACAACCCATTTATTTATTTATTTATGTAATGTAGTAACAGGCACTTTCATAATAACATGTAATGTTTATGTATATTGGACAAGCGGTAGAAAATGGATGGATGAGTAGGTTATTTTAAAGATCCGGCGACGCAATTTCAAAAAAGCACCACTATTCACTATTTCCTTCAACAAAAACAAATGCTATTAATCATTGTAGACTTCATTAACGCCAAAAATGACTACTTTGGGACAAATTACGATCCATAACCTTATCTTTTTCAACCTCAATATATAAGGAGGATGAGCTACAAGTTTAGAAGCTTACTATAATCTAGAATTAACTTTTAGCAACTCAGAGGCCATGCAGCAGCTCACCGACTCATTACGTCAATAACTTAATAAGCTTGTTACCTCTCTGTGATCACGCCCCTAATAAAAATAGTTCCTCGGTGTTGGTGCTTAAAATAACAATATTGCATATACATGGTTAACATGCAGGTCACCACATGTAAATAGAGTATTGTTGGCGGATATGAGATGTTTTCTTAGAGGGCTTTATAGGCACAATAGTTGACTTCCAGTAGCTTAAATGTAAGCCACCTCGCACTTTTTCTACATACATTAGAAATTAAAATGCTAAAAAAAAGAAAGACAATATGTGTGCTTGTCTTACATAGAGACTGTGAATGATAGTACGGCTAGGCGTATCGATACCAAGTATCGATTGTATCGATACTTAGTGAGTATCGGTATTGTATCGATACTGGCGTGATGGTATCGATACTTTACCAAATTAATCGAATCACTCCGATTTAAAAAAAAATGTGAGCGCAGCGCACCGCTCCTCACCACTCCAACCTCCTCCCTAGTGATGGGTCGTTTGCGAACGATTTGTTCGTTTGAACGAATCATTTGAGTGAACGAACTGAATCACTTAATGAAACGATTCATTCTTTTCTCAGTGCATTTCAGTTCAGCCGCGACTGTGTCATTACAAGACTCACTGATGTCTTAGCGTTTGTGAACAAGGGTTGCCTGAGCAAATAACATAAATATGAACACAATCAACAGATCATTACAAGTGAACGGACAGCCCAGTCCTCTGTGACACTGAACGGGGAGGGACATGAGCCTGCATTATCTATTGAAAATAAAGTTGTATTGGTGTTTAATTCATGAATATGATGTTAGACACGTCCTGTGTTGTATTATTATCATAATCAATTAATAAAGGCAAAATTACAAATTTGTTTTTCAAAAGTATCGATACCCCGAAGTCCCCACCCCCCTTTAGATGACGACACTTTCAGTATCGGTATCGGCGATACTGGCCGGTATCGGATCGGATCGGTATCGATACCCAAATTTGCGATATCGCCCACCCCTAAATGATAGGCAAGTTAATTTCAGCTTTAAGGGACTGATTTGGAGCCAGTAGACACCAATGCCAAATAATTGATTTGTTTTGGTTTCTGCTGGCGTTTTTAAAAAATATTTTTTGTAGGTGTCAGAGGGGTTAGTGTGTCTGCCTCACAATACGAAGGTCCTCGGGATCTTTCTGTGTGGAGTTTGCATGTTCTCCCCGTGAATGCGTGGGTTCCCTCCGGGTACTCCGGCTTCCTCCCACTTCAAAAGACATGCACCTGGGGATAGGTTGATTGGCAACACTAAATTGGCCCTAGTGTGTGAATGTGAGTGTGAATGTTGTCTGTCTATCTGTGTTGGCCCTGCGATGAGGTGGCGACTTGTCCAGGGTGTACACCGCCTTCCGCCCGATTGTAGCTGAGATAGGCACCTGCGCCCCCTGCAACCCCAAAAGGGAATAAGCGGTAGAAAATGGATGGATGGATACTTCTTACGATGCTGCATTTTCTTGCGTCTATATCATACTAGCGCAATACCGACTTCTCCCGATGCGCTCCTTTAGTGTGCTAAAAAGTTTGTTCCATTGTCTAGATTGCACTGAAGGTGTCATGTCAGGACCTGTTAAGGAAGGTCAAATTTGTTTAGTTTTTTTCCTGTGTTGGATGTTTTGTTCCAGTTTAGTGCTCTGGCTCTACTCCCTGTTTTGTGTTTTTAACTTGCAGTGACTTTCCTGCCCTGCCCCTGCATGCTAAATGTACACCCCTGCCTTTAATTAGTGATCCAGACACTCACCTACCTCTGATCCCTAATTACAGAACTTTATATGCCAGCCTCACTTTTCGGGTGTTGGCTCATTTACACACTTTTGTACTTATGGTTGTTTGTCTTATTTGCTTTCCGCTTTTGGTGACCAACTGTAGACTCGTGTCTGCACTCCCAGCTACACTAGTTTTGATGTTGGACATAAAATATTTTTTGACCTGCATGCTGTCTCCTGTCCAAGCACCTTGGGGTTGGTCTTGGGTATCGCTATCATGCCGCTTTGTGACAGGGGGAGATTCTTTTAGCTTAACAAAGATGGCACATATTATGGTTGTCTACTACATGGTCAGAGCACGATACCATGGATGTGACGGAAATGACTGTGTCCATGGTACAGGCAAACACAGAACTGCACTTTTAATTGAAATTTTCCGTTCAAAATCATTATGAGAAACAAGAACACACGTTGTAGCCTTCAAAGTGCTCTAATACAACTTCAAATCCTTCCAGCAACGTTTTTTATACACGCTGCAAGTATATATATATATATAATGTAGTAACACACATGTTCATAGCAATATGTAATATGTTCAATATTTAGTGATTTCAAGCAATGAGACTTCTTTCCCCTGTGCATTTATTTCTGTTTCCATAGCAGTGCAATTCCGACTTCAGGCAATAAACAATATATTTTCCTACACTCAGAAACAAACGCCTCTGTGTTCTAATCATGACAGAGGCGGTAAAAAAAAAACAGAGACAATTATTTTTGGACTAATGAGGAATCACAACCTTGTTTTTTTGAAGCTGAATATATGGAGGATGAGCTACTGCTTCTAGAAGCCAGCAAGAAACTGAGAGATTGAAGTAAATGTGACTCAAAGCTGCAAAATATGGAAGTTGAAGCCATTCTATTTCAACATATATGGATTGCTTACCGAAATAAACTGGAAAAACGTCCCAGGCCGGCAGAGCTGGACCAAACGCACAACTGTCCATCAAGTGAGTCACACTTTAATATTGTACAGTACACGATTTACGCAGCACGTCATGTGTGTTATTACAACTACAGTACATATGCTGTCTGGCTAGCTCTGTACAAACAAAAAATGAAATGTGAGCTAGTACTTTACAGATACTCGAATAGGATTGTTCATCTTTTTCAGTCAGTACAGATTGGTGTACACATTGTTTTGTGCATTACAAACTCAAATGTGTTTCGTGTTGACAAAGAAGCTTGCTTATCTCTTTCCGCAAATAGCTTTTACGGCTAACATCGAAGCACGCGAAAAATATTTCCTCAGTGTTTTCTCTTACACTAACAATGTCGCTACAGCTTGGTTATTATACAGGTTACGTAACGTAAATTAAGTATTGTTGACGGTTTTGGGGTGCATTTTTATAGTTATTTAGAGGTAGAACTGATTGCTCCCATCAGCCGCATTGTTAGCCAACAAGGACAAACTGATTTTTACATGTTAGAATGCAAAATTAAAAAAAAATTGACTTCTCTTCTCTCATAAGAATTGTGAACTATAGGCAAAATTCCCCAAAAAGTGCAGTTGCACTTTAAATAGGATTGTCTGCACCACTATTGCACTTATTAACTACAGTCTTAGTAGATCACTTACAACACGCACTGTAACAGTACGTGCAATTTTATATTTTGCGCTGTATAAGCCTGTGGTTTTACTTTTGCATTTTTGAATGCAAAAGTACGGTTCATGTTATTCTATTCTGTGTTATATGTCTTTTATGTTGCACGATTGCACCAAGAAAAATTCCTAGTTTGTGAAATCGTTCTCAAACAATGGCAATAAAAACTATTCTGAATCTGATTCTGATTGAATATTTTTCAAAGGTTTTACTATGGCGAGTCACGGCTTCCTGATTGTATTATCACCATATTAACTTGAATACTGCACTAATGCTGCTTTTTACTGCAATATTTATTAATTTAGTTTGGATTATTGGTAACGCATGCCGAAAAGTTGCAAAATTGTTTTTCAGACATAGTGTATTAATTCACTGTTATTGAGAGTGTGATATAGCACGTTTCCCATGTGTATGTAGGGCTGCATAGTGGCCTACATAATAATCACGATTATTTTTATCAATATTGAAATCATGATTATAAATCAGAATTATTAATCATGATTATTTACTATGTTAATATGTCAATTTTTTATTGGCTTTTCAATTTTAAACAAAGGGCTTTGAGTTCAAATAGAATCTTAAAAAATAATAGATCAGTTATAAAATGAAAAAAGGGCAAAAGACAAAGTGCTATCTAAAAATAAATATGCCATTGCTGACTGCTGTCATCAAGTTGTCATGTCTTGTGATCTTGTTTTGTTTAGTTATGTTCTGTTTTGCTTAAGACTCCATTGTTTCCTGTTTTTGCACTTCGTTGTTTGCTTTGTTTCCATGCCAACCATTAGTTTTCACCTGTCCCCAAGTCACGCACCTGTTTTCACTAATCATGTAACTATTATTTAAACCGAAAGTTGCCAGGAAGTCAGCATGGAGACTTTACTTCTGATACTGCCCATAGTTATGCTTCTTGCCATGCCACGTAAGTTTTTGTTTCTTCAGGTCACAGTTATCGAGTTTTGTTTCATGTTCATAGTTTCTGCTTTTGTGTAAGTTTTTGTTCATTAGCCTAGTTTTTGTACTTCCACGTTGTACGTGCCTTTTGTTCCTTTTTTTTATAGCAATCAATAAATATGTCCTTACCTTCCTTCCTTGCCCGCGCCAACTTTCCTTTGCCGTCCAGGAAAACAAACCTCACAGTCCACGCCTTGACAGAAAGTCACCAGCAACCAACTAGTTTTTCCGCAAGAGGTTTGGACGAGGGAGCGTGGGCGGTCCTGCGTGCGATGGAGGAAGAAACGCTCCGTTATTCCTCCGTGGAGCGCAGAGACCTGAAGTGGGGGCAAAATGGAGAACTGGTGCCATTGAGCTCCGTTTGGTACGAAGACGTTGGCCCCAGCCGCAGAAGCGACGCCCATGACGAAGGACGTTTGGGAAGACTTCCGCGAGCAGAAGGGTCACTTCATTCCCGCAGGCTCTTCCCCCCCCGGGCAGAAACAAGCTGCTTCCTGCCCGGCTTTTACAGGATGACGTCACGCTGTCGCCGGAGGATGACATCACAGACAAAGATTTTTTTTCCTCAACTCTCTTTTCTGTCAGCCACTCCCAACTAAAGACTCCATGTCCATAACAAAACATTATCAAAACATGTTTTTAGACATCAGAGCTAGTCAGTCCAAGTCACCAGGTAATTTTCAGGCTCCACCCCCCAAGACTCAAGCCCCGCCCACATCACACACTGTTTCTTTTTTTTCACCGAAACAAACCCAGGTGGGGAAAAAGACGGACCATGTGGAAAATTTAAATGGGAGGATTCTGCCCTCCTCATGACCTCCATCCACCCCCCCCTAGAGACGGTTCCAGACCGCGGGGAGCGCGTCTAGTATCCACTCCTTGAGGGGGGGGCTAGGGCCGGGAACTGTATGGGTGGGGGGGCTCAGCTGCACCACGCCAAGCCACAGCCCCCGGCCCGGCCACCACCACCAGTCTTTCGGCCTGCCAAGCCGCAACCTACGGCCCGGCCACTACCACCAGTTCTCCGCGATGCCAAGCCGCAACACCCGGCCTGGCCACCACCACCAGTCTTTCGGCCTGTCAAGCCGCAACCTCCAGCCCGGCCACCACCACCAGTCTTTCGGCCTGCCAAGTCGCAACCCCCAGCTAGGCCACCAGCACAAACTACACGGCTAGCACCAAGTCCGATTTCACGGCTAGAAGCAAGTCCAAGTCCACGGCTAGCACCAAGTCCATGGCCACGGCTAGCACCAAGTCCACGGCCATGTCTAGCACCAAGTCCACGGCTAGCACCAAGTCCACGGCTAGCACCAAGTCCACATATAGCACTAAGTCCAAGTCCACGGCTAGCACCAAGTCCAAGTCCCCAGTTAGCACCAAGTCCACGGCTAGCACCAAGTCCATGTCCACGGCTAGCAGCAAGTCCACGGCTAGCACCAAGTCCAAGTCCCCAGTTAGCACCAAGTCCACGGCTAGCACCAAGTCCATGTCCACGGCTAGCAGCAAGTCCACGGCTAGCACCAAGTCCAAGGCTAGCTCCAAGTCAACGGCTAGCACCAAGTCCATGGCTAGCACCAAGTCAATGACTAGCACCAAGTCCACACCAAGCTCCAGTGCCTGCTCCACGCCGGGCTCCAGTGCCTGCACCACGACAGGTACCATTACTTGCTCCACGTCTAGCACCAGTACTTGCTCCACGACGCCAAATTCCCGCCAGTCGCAGCTCCACGACGCCAAGTGCCACCAGTCGCAGCTCCACAACGGCAAGTACCGCCAGTCGCAGCTCCATGACGTCAAGTGCCGCCAGTCGCAGCTCCACAACGCCAAGACCCGCCACGCCAAGACCCGCCACGCCAAGACCCTCCACCTGACGCACCACACCAAGCTTCGCCGCCTGCCACGATGACGACGCGCCCGCCTCCTCGTCTGCCGCTGATGTGGCCGCCCTGGTCGACCGCCATGCCAAGTGCGCCGACCTCAACGTCGGCCACAGATGTGGCCGCTACCTGGTCGTCCGACACGGCAAGTGCGCCGACCTCCTCGTCGGCCGCGAATGTGCCGACGAGCTCCAGCGGCGTTCTACGCGTCGCCGCCACCTGACTCTTCCCCGGTGGATTCAGGGACACTTGGTCTGACGACCCACCGCCAAGTCCCTCTCCCGCCCCCCCATGACTCTCAATCGTTGTTTTATTTGGACATCTGGGATCTGTCCTTAATGGGGGGGCCTGTCATGTCTTGTGATCATGTTTTGTTTAGTTATGTTCTGTTTTGCTTAAGACTCCATTGTTTCCTGTTTTTGCCATTCCTTGTTTGCTTTGTTTCCATGCCAACCCATTACCTGTCCCCAAGTCAAGTACTTGTTTTCATTAATCATGTAACTATTATTTAAATCGAAAGTTGCCAAGAAGTCAGCCTGGCGACTTTACCTCTGATACTGCCCATAGTTATGCTTCTTGCCATGCCACGTAAGTTTTTGTTTCTTCAGGTCACAGTTATCGAGTTTGTTTCATGTTCATAGTTTCTGCCTTTGTTCAAGTTTTTGTTCATTAGCCAAGTTTTTGTACTTCCGCCTTGTGCGCGCCTTCTGTTCCTTTTTTTTATAGCAATCAATAAATATGTCCTTACCTTCGCGCCTTGCCCGCGGCAACTTTCCTTTGCCTTCCTGGAAAACAAACCTCACAGTCCACACCTTGACACAAGTACTCACATTGTTGAAAAACTCCGATTATGCACAAAAGGAAGATTCAAGAATCACACTATGTTTCTCACAGTGTGTATGTATATATATATATATATATATATATATATATATATATATGTATATATATATATATATATATATATATATATATATATATATACATATAGGACATGCCTTTGTAACTGTACGTCGGGAATCTTTGCACCAGTGGCGGGTGGCCCGCTCTGTTAGCAACCATTACTCTATTTGGATTATTAGGTTCATGTCGCGGGCAAACGATGGCGGTTGAGAAAAGAAGCAAAGCGTTTTTAATGCTTAACTCAAGTCCATAATTTGTTTAAATGTGCACACCAACGCAGCTTTAGCATGCAGTTTGTTGGTTTATACGCGCGAGAGCATTTCGGGGAACGAGCGGGATGGTGCCTAGAGAACAGGGAAGTGTGCGGGCGTTTTTCGGGGTTCAAATGTGGGTCACTCTACGGGAGAGAAGGGCACCAATGTCCATCCATCCATTTCCTACCGCTTGTCCATTTTGGGGTTGCGGGGGATGCTGGAGCCTAGCTCAGCTGCATTTGGGCGGAGGGCGGTGTACACCCTGGACAACTCGCCACCTCATCGCAGAGGGCACCAATGTAATAATGCATTTGTTTTTTCCAATATTTTCGGTAGCTACAGGCGATTTGATGATCAAGTGTCAGCCACCCTCTCACTCAATCTTACTTGCTCTCACATGAGTCCATTGTCTTTCGGTCGCCCCCTGGTGGTTGGCTGATTGTTGTTGTGAATGCACTGGAATTGATTTATAGTGGTGCATGCTTATTAAATGTTAATATTGCGGACTAACACCCTCATTTAATCGTAGCTGCCAAAATCACGATCACGATTAAAATGTGATTAATCCTGCAGCCCTATGTGTATGTAAGGTTCCTTCCCTTGCACAAGAAACTGTTATTGACTATCCAGCATTAACCTTCACTTCCCATATTTGTCTCCTTTCTGAGTTACAGGAAAACATATGCAACCCTTTTTCTGCATCTTTAGCGAGTGGCCCATCCCAATGCTGCACAACAGGACATGTTTACCCGACAAACACTCGACAAACACTCTTCAGTTAAAATAAATATAGAATGAGGACGTGCAGTGTCACCTAGTTGCGGCTTCAAACTGGTATGTAACAATGTTACTCTGTAGTCACTTGAGTGCCTTTTGGCCAAACATTGAGGAGATCGCTTGAAACCGGGTTGTCCATACTATTTTTTTTTTTTTTATATGCGACTTTGATCACCCTCTTGCCTCTTCTGACACATACAACCTGTATCACTGACCGGAAGCAAGTTGAGATGTCAGTAGCCGTTTTTATACAGAGCACCAAACGCCAATTTGCCTGTCCTTTTGGCGGCACGATCATTGATAGAGAGGGCGGCAAATTGGGGGTAAGTTTAGGTGCACTTATTTTCTGCATAGAAACAGTATTTCCACTACAAGTGCCAGCCCGTGGGTGAGATGGGCGGAGGTGTTAATGACCTGCCCCAAAGGTGTCCTTTAAAAAAGGAGTATTATTACGCCTTCGTTTTAGAAAGACAGTCTGGCAAATTGCCACCCAAATGTGCTCCTCATATAAAAA
The DNA here is from genome assembly GCF_033978795.1 of Nerophis ophidion. Lineage (NCBI taxonomy): Eukaryota > Metazoa > Chordata > Actinopteri > Syngnathiformes > Syngnathidae > Nerophis > Nerophis ophidion. The sequence goes on from NC_084612.1 coordinate 38,109,877, forward strand.
GGGCCACCAATGGAAATGAGCGCAGGTAGTCTAGAAAACTGGCGAGTTTTGTTTAAATTTTTGTTATATTTTTTTGTGTGCGTTTGTGCACCCTGGGTGGTCGCCCACATTGCCCATAGCAAAAACCGGCCCTTCGTTTACTTGTTTATGCCAGAGTGTTGTTGATTGAAAGCATTACGCCTGGCTGGTGTTATGTGTGAAATCCAAGATGGCTCTGGCAGTCCAGAATGTACCACAATTCAACAGTGGCGAGCCGTGTGTTTCCTACCTAGGCCTTCAGTGATGTCCGACTTCAATATTTACCTCTCAAAATACCATTATTTATGTCACCGCATGACCATTGCTGGAGAAATACTATACAGAAACACATTTACGCACTTCTGGATATCAACAGTGTACACAACGGATTATTTTCTGCTGCATTTAAAAAAGAATTAAAATGAATCAGCAATTAAAACATATCTTATGTGGTACTGCCAATATTAAAATAGCAAAAAACATTAAAAGTGAAAAAATACAATTTTTGAACTCAAAATTTATGGCACCTATTAGACACTGTAAAAGCCAGTGGTACTGCTCGTAGTCGGCCTTCCGAGTGCAAATGGCGAGCATTTTCCCATTTCATCACCAGAACAGTTGAGCTAGCTTCCGGGGTTGGTCGACATCGTCTCACAAGATGTCGTTTCTCTTTAAATATCCTTCTGGAAAATGGCCTTGTAAATATATATCTGACACCTAATCAATGTTTTGTTCTCCTTCTCTGCTATCCTGGTCTGGCTACGGCGCAACACTTCTTGCTTCCTGCTAAATTGAAACTTGTGAATGGATACTCACTTTGGAATGAGTGAGTATCCAATCACAGTCTGGTTAACATCAGGGTACCTAGATAGGCTACTAACTTGCGATCTTGTTGGCTATCGCAACTGTCTATCAACTGTATGTGTTCTCAAATTCATCCGCTAACGGTCCCGGTGAGTATCCAATCACAGGACGCCTAAATGTCACGTTCAACATGAGGCCATCTAGAAGGACTTTCTGACAACAACTCGTGATCCGATTGGCTATCACAATTATTTATCAAATGTATGTATGCCCGCATTGATGGGTCTGAAGGGCTCCGGCAGATTTCGTACAGCATGGCAACATAAGCTAGCTGGATTCTGATTGGATACAAACTAAAACTAAAACAACAGCACTGGAAGGAGCATAATATGACATGAAGAGAATAAGAAAACTTTAAATATTCAGGGAAAATACATTAAAAAAAAAATTGTATCTTTAATTATGATCATGATTTCCGGTTATGTTAGGCCAGCATAGAAAGCCTTGCTGGACCTGACGGCACGCCACTGCAATTCAATATACTGAGAGTTTCCATCCTTCTATTTTCTACCGCTTGTCCCTTTTGGGGTGGCAGGGGATCCTGGAGCCTATCTCAACTATATTCAGGCGGAAGGCGGGATACACCCCGGACATGTTGCCACCTTATCACAGGGCCAGCAGAGATAAACATACAACATTCACACACACATTCACACACTAGGGCCATTTTAGTGTTGCCAATCAACCTATCCCCAGGTGCATGTCTTTGGAAGTGGGAGGAAGCCGGAGTACCCGGAGGGAACCCACGCAGTCACGGGGAGAACATGCAAACTCCACACAGAAAGGATCCCGAGCCCAGGATTGAACTCAGGACTACTCAGGACCTTCGTATTGTGAGGCACATGCACTAACACCTCTCTTCCACCGTGGTGCTTGTTGCAAGAAAAAAAATCGGCAGCAGAGTTTATCGATTTCCTTATATTTGTTAAATATTAAATACTTCAACATATTGATTTATTGTTTGGATTCATTTGTTGTAATTCTTTCATTGATTGGAGACTGTTAAGATTTGGACTCTTCCAATCCCTGGTTTGTGCACTTCCTTGTTTTGTTTGGTTACCTTGGTTTCACATTTGTTCCACCTGCTCTTGTTTCTACGCACACCTGTTTCTCATTGATTGTTTGAGTATTTAAGCCTGCTTTCGACCCCAGTTCCTCCTGGATGGTTTGTTTGCTACATGCAAGATAGACGTTGGTATATCGTTTCTAGTGCTAAGTCTCGCCTTGGCTTCTCGTGCGCTTTGCACGCTTGTTTTGGACTCTTGGGACTCTGCCAAGTTTTAGCTTAGCTTACCGTGCGTTCGGCACGCCTTTTCTTTGTCTTTTTGTATCAGTGTTCTTTTATGTTTGTATTAAAACATTTCTTACCTGCAATTCCTGCCTGTCTTGGTCCTCGTGCATCCTTGGGGTGAAAACACGCATCCACAATGCGTCATCAACGCGTCAGAAACCATCCAGCAAGATGTCGCCTCGCAGTGGACCAACTAGAGTCTTCGCCTCGCCAAGTCGCGAAGACTCCATCCTCGGACAGCAGCTCGCTGACAACAGCCCAATACTCTTCCCTGAGGTTTGGTAGTCCTGTTTTTTTCGTCATTTGCTAAACACTCTTTCGACTGGGCTGTAAGGCCAGAACAAACCTACGGGCCACCTGTCTATCACGGTGACGTCACTCCGTTAACGCCCCCGATGACATCACTTAAGATTTTTTTTAGAAGACTATATCTCTCAGCCATTTTCTAATGACTTGAACATTAATAATACTTTCAGACATTATCAGGACGATTTTATTGACTCTAGTCATCCCCAGTTTATTGTTGACTTTCAAGCTCAGCCTCCCATTACTTTGGCCCCACCCCTTATGGCTCAAGCCCCGCCCACTACTAAGCCTATTTCATGTTCTGCCCCTACTTCACCTGATTTTGAAACTGATTTAGAGAAATATAGTCCTGCTTGGATGGACGAGTCGTACAGGAGAGCACTGATTGAACTGGAGCTGGAGGAGCAATTTCTTGCTGCTCAGAACAATCCTCTCCTTGTACAAACTAATGGGGTGGAGTCTACCCTCCTACTGACCTCCCACCACCCACCCTTAGGGTCAATCGCTGACCATAAGGAGGGCGTCTGGGATCCGCCTCTTGACGGTGGGGGCTAGTGCTTGTAGCTGTGCTGCGGAGGTACCACAGCTTCGACCCACTAAGCCGCAATGTCCCTCTAGACCTCCCCCACCGGTTTTCCGGGCCGCCAAGTCGAAACCGCCCGCTAGACCTCCTCCACCGGTTTTTTGACCTGCTAAGTCACTTCCTCCTGCGCGTCCTCTTCCACCGGTTTTCTGGCCCGCCAAGCCGAAACCGCCCGCTAGACCTCCTCCACCGGTTTTTCAACCCGCTAGGCTGCTACCGCCTACGCGGCCTCCTTCACCGGGTTTCAGTCCAAGTCTTAGTCTTTTCCCTAGTCCAAGTCTTAGTCCTTGCCCAAGTCCTAGTTCTAGTCCTAGCTCAAGTCCTGGTCCAACTCCTGGTCCGACTTGTAGACCGACTCGTAGACCGAGTCCTGGTCCGAGTCGTATTACTTGTTTTAGTCCTAGTGCTAGTCCCAGCCCTAGTCTTAGTGCTAATCCAAGTCCATGTCTCAGTTCTTGTCCAAGTCATATTCGTAGTTGTAGTCTGAGTCCTAGCCTGACTCCTAGTTTCATTCCTATCCTGACTCCTAGCCTGACTCCTAGTCGTGGTTCGAGTCCTAGTCCTCGTCTGGATCACACTCCAGTACCTTTCCCTCGGCTGATACCAGTGCCTGCTCTTCGGCTGGTACCAGTGCCTGCACCTGCTTCTCGGCCGGCACCAGCACCTGCATCTGATCTTCGGCTGACACGCCAAGCTCCAGCGCCACCTTCATCATCTCCTACTTCAGGGCCTGCTTCGGCTGCAGCCCCCACACCTTCGTCTGCTGCTTCCAGGCCCGCTCCGACGCATCCACCTCCATGTTGGCCACGGGTGTGGCCGTACCCTGGGCGTCCTCCTCGCCAGACACATCCACCTTCACGTCGGCCAAGGGTGTGGCCGTACCCTGGGCGTCCTCCTCACAGGACGCATCCACCTCCACGTCGGCCACGGGTGTGGCCTTTACGAGGTCGCCCGCCAAGACTTCTGCGGCAGTGGTGTTCAATCCCCTGCCGCCACCTGACGTGTCCTCGGTGGATTTGGGGACACAGGACCTGGCGACCCTCCATCATGTCCTCCCTCCGGCCTCCCGTCACTTTTGGACTGTCTTGTTGTGGGGGGGGGGTGGTTTATTTGTATTTTGTGGGACACCTGGGATCTGTCCCTGAAGGGGGGGTGGGGGGACGGGGCACTGTTATGATTTGGACTCTTCCGACCCCTGGTTTGTGCACTTCCTTGTTTTGTTTGGTTACCTTGGTTTCACATTTGTCCCACCTACTCTTGTTTCTACTCACACCTGTTTCTCATTGATTGTTTGAGTATTTAAGCCTGCTTTCGACCACAGTTCCTCCTGGATGATTTGTTTGCTACATGCAACATACACGTTGGTATATCGTTTCTAGTGCTAAGTCTCGCCTTGGCTTCTCGTGCGCTTGGCACGCTTGTTTTGGACTCTTGAGACTCTCGTAAGTTTTAGCTTAGCTTACCGTGCGTTCGGCACGCCTTTTCTTTGTCTTTTTGTATCAGTGTTCTTTTATGTTTGTATTAAAACAAGTCTTACCTGCAATTCCTGCCTGTCTTGGTCCTCGTGCATCCTTGGGGTCAAAACACGCATCCACAATGCGTCATCAACGCGTCAATTACTCTGCTAATAGATAGATAGATAGATAGATAGATAGATAAATAGCTAGTACTTTATGGATTCTTTCAGAAGAGTTCCTTCAGGAAAAATCACAATTACAATGAGGTACTATACTTTTTGTAGCAGCTGGTCAGCTTGTGTTCCAACTGTGCTAACCTTATACTATATCACTAGTCTTTCTCTGGTTATGCAGATTAGTTTGAAAATGCAGAATAGAATAGAATGGAATGGACTTTTTTGTCTTTATATTTGCATATAATGAGATTAAGGACTCAAGCATAAGGTGCGGTAGTGGGAACAAGTATGGGGTAAAAAGAAATAACACAAGAGGTAATAAAGGAAAAAACTAACAATTGAAATAAATAGACTACTATCCAATAAAAATAATAAGCAATCCTGTACAATATACAAAACACTATAGAAGTACAAAATACTGTACAATATACAGAACAAAACAAGAGTACCAGAGTAATAAATAACAATCAGTGTCGGACGTATTGCACTCGAAGGGTAGTATTGCACAGTAGGGTATTAGGGCAGGATATTGTATAGGGGTGAATTATTATTATAAGTTAGAGTTCAACATGGTGACAAATCTGGGAAAGAAGCTGTCTCTGATCCTGTTCGTTTGGGCTCTGATGCACCATTTAGCGCCTGCCCAATGGTAGCAAGTCGAACAGGTGGAAGCCAGGGTGTGTGTGTGTGTGGTCAAAGGCAGAAATTACAAAAATAAACAAATGTGCAAATGTTAACCTACCCCGTTGGTGCTCCTTAGCTCCGGACACTGCAGTACCACAGTATTCCAGTCTCCACTTTGATCTGGCAGGTTAATTTGCTGTTGTCCTCACTTTTCCTCTGAATAAGATTGGTCTCATCAGTGTGGCCAACGGTAACATGTTCTGTCAATACAGGAGACTCTCATTCACCACCATTGCTGTTGTTCTGGGTCAAACTGAAGCTTTCAATTTGGCTTGGTTATTAATACTGTACGGTGGAAAAGCAACATAATCTCTTGAAATTAATTGGAAATTGATGACAAAGTCTGATATTGATATTTCGGGACTGTTTGTGCTGTTCCCTGCATGCAGTCTGAAACAGGTTCTTCAACCAACATTCACACCAGTGATGGCTGCCCTCTTCAAGCAAACTGGCTGTCTCGCTCTGTCTGGTTGGAGGCCCAACGGTGATGGATGTTTTTTTCCCCTCCTCTTTGTGTGGAGTCCCTGTACTGCTGCGGCATGCCATGCAGAATGAAAAGCAGATTAAAGAGGCAGGAAACCGACAAAGAGAGGATGTTTAGCTGTTGGCTATTGAGTTATCAGACCTTTTCACACCTAATGAAACAACTTTCAGCACTGCAGCTTATTAAACATCCCCCAGTCACTGGGCAGAGCTGCCAGGCCCTGAGAAAGCTACATTAGATTTTAATTAAAAACAAACAAATCCCCCAGAGCTACAAACTGTGGAATGATGAGGTCTATGGGTACACGCTTTACAAAAACTTGAATATATTCATGTTGAAAGATGACTTTAATTTTGATATACACATACATAATATAGTATAACAAGGAAATGTTTTATTCAGTTTCAGCTTGACGTGTGATAGTACACTTTTTAAACAGTATATCAAGCTAAAAGCACTGCTTTAAAATAGGACAATAATTGTATTTTCTAGGTGTTATGTGCTACTTGTACTCATGTTGGTACATGTTGCCAATAGCCAGAGCTGTGTATGCTAATGTTTTCTTAAAATAATCACTAAGCGCCCATACTGTAGGCATACTTGCCAACCCGGGAGACTCACGAATTTCAGTGCTCCTCCTGAAAATCTCCCAGGGCAACCCTTCTCCCGAATTTCTCTCAATTTCCACCTGGACAACAATATTGGGGGCGGGCCTTAAAGGCACTGCTTTAGTGTCCTCTCTCACCTGATATCTTCACCCCTTAACGGCCGCATACTGTCCAGGAGTGCACTTTTCCTCCATAAAAACAGTGTGCCGGCCCAGTCACATAATAATGTAGTTTCGGACGGGTTTAACTTTAACAATGGTCTTTACTCGAAGGTGTCAAGAAATGCTGACACATTGTATGATCTTTAACTTGTTTAATGATAACATTAATTTCAAGCACACACACACACAAATGAATGCAAAGTATACTTGGTCAACAGCAAAACATGTCACACTGACGGTGGCCGTATAAACAACTTTAACAATGTTACTAATATGCGCCACACTGTCAACCCACACCAAACAAGAATGACAAACATATTTCGATAGAACATCCGCACCGCAACACAACAGAACAAATACCCAGAATCCCTTGCAAAACTCACTCTTCCAGGACGCTACAATACCATCTACGGCTTTTGGAGCTCAGTGCACAACTGCACACACAACAAGAAAGAGACGAAGCAGAAGAACAAAGATGAGACATGGCGATGAAGAGTAAGAAGAAAAAATACACTTGCAAGTTCCAAAATGATTGCAAAAAAAAGAATTTATTTTCATCCAGGACAGCTCGAATGGGAAGGAGTATGCTGCTTGCACCTCAACCCCGCAACCCCCCCTCCCATCTCCCGAATTCAGAGGTCTCAAGGTTGACAGGTATGACTGTAGGAGACTCTTCTTCTACTTGAAGATAGTGAAGTGAAGTGAATTATATTTATATAGCGCTTTTTCTCTAGTGACTCAATGCGCTTTACATAGTGAAACCCAATATTTAAGTTACATTCAAACCAGTGTGGGTGGCACTGGGAGCAGGTGGGTAAAGTGTCTTGCCCAAGGACACAACGGCAGTGACTAGGATGGCGGAAGCGGGAATCGAACCTGCAATCCTCAAGTTGCTGGCACGGCCACTCTACCAACCGAGCTAAACCGCCCCATTAAAATGTGTGGCCTTCTCTCTGCAACAGGAAAACAAAATGGAGTCAACCATTGTACTACCTAGCTGGACTTCTGCTCATACAGGTTAAGTTTCAGGATTAAATTCAGAAATGCAGTGCTACGAAACTGGTCGGCTTCTTAGTAGGACACATCGCCACAGTGGATACAAGATTTAGCAAATAACAGTCCCGTCAACTGACCAATAACTATTCTAAGCCTATAAAAGCCCCTCCCACTGACCAATAAATTGTCTCTGAAAAGGACTTTGCAGTTCGTTGACAATCTTTGGAGTTTGGCGCAAACAGTACTTTATGAATACAAATCAACAACTTTTGATCTTTTTCACGATTTTTTGGGAGACATTTATAGGTAGCTGTTGGAAGGACTATCTTATCCCTGCCAGCATCTTTGTATGATAAATAATAGTACTGTGGAGGGGAGCGTGGTCCGCGCGCCTCCTACCGGCCTCGAAGAGCAGCTGGCAGTTTATTGGACAACTCAGCTGGGACTTATCATCCAATCACCTGCCATGCTTATCAACAGCAGCCGGGCCGACACACGAGGGGGGAGTTGGAGTGGACGAGCAGACGCACACTGGACATTGCCAGAGAGAAAGAAGAACAAGAAGACGACACGGCAGAAGGACTAGCGACTAAAAAGTTGTGTGCGTCCTAACATGTGTGCGCTGCCAATAAAAAAGACATTGTTAACACCAGACATCCGGGTTATTGTGGAGATTTGTCAGCATCAGGTGAACCCACGGGAGAAAGACTTCCACAAGTTCATATTTCAAGTATTTTTTTATTTAACATACCATCCGTAGTCGTTCATTTTATTTGCATTATTAAAAGTGATATTCATCCCCTTTCATTTATCACCTCATGGTTGCAGTCAGCTAGACTAGGCTACAAAATCCGGACATCACTAATCAGGTTGTCATTCAACTTCACAATACCGCTTATCCCACGTCTTCAATGTTTGGTTAGGTTATGACGTACAACAACAAAAAGAGTTCCTGGATAACTTAAACTTCATTTGTAGTACAAACATTTGTACAAACCTTTGGACAACTGAAGCATCGTTCTCGTACGACACGAGTTCACATAATATTCGGTCATTAATAATGAGGACAAATTAATTTTTCATGTTGTGTGATAATTTACTGCCAACCTCCTTTCCTGCATTAAGCAGCTACAACCGTGTTTTCTATCGCAAGTATATTTACCTTTTACGTGAACACACGCATCACAAGTGGAGAAAATCCAGGCTTGACTAATCAGGTTGTTATTCATTTGATTGATTGATTGATTGAAACTTTTACTATTAGATTGCACAGTACAGTACATATTGCGTACAATTGACCACTAAATGGTAACACCTGAATAAGTCAAGTTGTTTCAGTCAGGGTCCACGTTAATCAATTCATGGTAACGTAGTACCGCTTATTTCACTTCTTCAATGGTTGGCTTGGATACGCAGGAAAATCCTGGATATCTTAAACTTGATTTGTAGTACAGGCCTATGGACAACTGAAGAATAACAAATAACAATAGTAAAAGCATCCAAATAAGCCTACTCTCTCTGTCTCACCCTTAGAGACACATACTTCGCCAAAAGTTCAGGAAGGTTAAGTTCCTGGAACCTTCAGTTCCTGAAACTATACGTTTCTGTAGACCTGTGTGGTCTGTGTTTCCAAAGCATTTCACAGTTTAGGGTAGTTCAAACAAATCAGTCTGATGACACATGGTGGAGTGGTTCAATATAATTCTATATTGATACCATGTAAACAAACAGACAATATTAGGTCAGAGTTACTTCATGTAAATGTGAGTAAATGAGATAAAAAGCAATAATATACACAATGATATGATTAAAAAACAAAGTGTACCGAATTGTTCATAAAAAGTCAGGTTTTTGTTTCAGCATCGTACCTCCAGGAAGTCGTCGCCTCAGTAAATTACGAATTAATGAGGGTCAGGCGAGTCCTATGGTTAATTTCATCGGTAAATAACTAAATATAAATAATAAATGTCACTCTTTCGATGATTACATTTTAGCTTTAGCCTGTTGGCATTAGCATTTTTACTACTTTTACAGTATGTAACAAAGTAAATAGTGAATATTTGATGTCATTTACTCATGTAAGGCCTCCTTTATTTCACATTTCTCCAACGAAGTCTCAGAATACTAAGCAACTGAGTTTGCCGCTTCGAGTCCAGCTGAATACTTCATTCTACTCTGTAAATAATTTTAAAAGAGTCTGCCCCCTTCTTGTTGCTTCGTGTATCAAAATTAAATCTGTAAAAATGAACAACACTAAACTGCATATAAGTTTAAACACTATGAATGAGTATTAACACTCCAAAATAGTTCCACTTTAGCACAAAAAAAACACCCAAAAAGTCCTGACAAACTAAGTCTACCTGGGTAGTTTTTGGTGGAGACCAAGGGGGAACTTTCCCGACACCCATATTTTGGTACCGGTACCAAAATTATTTTGATACTTTTCGTTACTTTTCTAAATAAAATGGACTACAAAAAATTGCATCATTGGCTTTATTTTAACAACAAATCTTACGGGACATTAAACATATGTTTGTTATTGCAAGTTTGTCCTTAAATAAAATAGTGAAGATACAAGACAACTTGTCTTTAGGATTAAGTAAACAAACAAAGGCTACCAATCTAGCTGCTAAAGTATGCACTAACATATTGTGTCATTTTCCATTTTATTATTTTGTCAACATTATTAAGGACAATTGGTAGAAAATGAATTACTAATCTACTTGTTCATTTACTGTTGATGTCTGCTTACTTTCTCTTTCAACATGTTTTATCTACACTTCTGTTAAAATGCAATAATCACTAATTCTTCTGTTGTTTGATACTTTACATTAGTTTTGGATGATGCTACAAATTTGGGTATCAATCCGATACCAAGTCGTTACAGGATCATACACACCGGTACTTTTCAGAGCCGGTATAGTACAGAATATGATTCATAAGTATCGCGGTACTATACTAATACCGGTATACCGTACAACCTTACCAGCTAAATTGAAAAGTTCTTGTAAAAGTTCCTGCGGTGGAAAATGGCCAAATAGGAGAATTGTCAGAAAATAAATGTCTCTAATGTGTTTATCTCAGTGGAGGGGAAACCCCCATATTTAGAAAGAAAAGACTGGAAAGATAAAGCAGCATTTCTGGACAACTGAAACACAACCAATTCCTCCTCCTGGACAGATATGTATATTAATACTCAGCACTTTCTCCATTATGAATATTCATCCTCATTCATATTTCAAGAAGTCCATTCCAGTGGGGGCCTTGGTCAGTTTTGACCAATTTCCATCCCCATTACAGAAGTGACAGCTCTCACTCCTGGGTCTTGACAGAGGTCCACCCGACACAGAGGAGGTCCGGCGGGGAGGGATCCTCGGTCTGTTCCCAGCTGTCCACAAACACTCATTAACAGAGGAAAATATCCAACAGAATCTCTGTGAGAATTTTTAATCACACAAAGACCCTGCTAATTAGGCAGCTGATGGGGCATGGAGAGCACAAGGACGAATTCTTTAAACAAAGGACTGAAAACTTTAGGAGCCTTAATTACTCGGGCAAAGAGTTCATTCTAGAATGGCAGAGCACATCATTCTACTAATGAGACCAAGTGGCAGCACATATTAGTGAGAAATAATGTGGAAAGTTCAATTATATTGTGCTTTTGGAGCCTTTTTCCCTCTTTCCCTCCTTGCTACTTATGCACATGCATAGAATGAAGTCTGGGCCAATGCCGGAAGGAGGCAGGGGCGAAGGACACACAAGTTCTGGCACCTGCACTCCTTTCTGCATGTGTATCTTGGCAGACTTGATCATCTTAATTGCCCATTAGAATGTTCTCCTGTTTGAAAATGAATATCATTATGGTGTCTGCCGAAGAAAGACTTGCAGCAATTTCACCGTTCAGTACTGCATGTCTTGAATTGCAAACACTCAATTGACGAGCAATCCGCGCAAAGCAAACTCGGAAAATGTTCACAAATTAAAAAAGGGCACAGTGGGAGTCAATTAGAGAGAAAGATTTTATTTGTTTTCTTGCTGCATGCGAAATTCCTGTTATGTATATCTGTGTGAGTCATGTATTTATGGTGCACTGGCTAGGATAATATATCTTTATTTTTGACATATGAAGAACCTGAAGACAAAACAACCAGCATTACCAGTTTTACAATTTAATTTAGTTATTTTCTTTTTTCAATGTGTGCCGAGTCAAGAAAATGATAAGCCACGCACCTGGTCCATCTTAACACGCAATGTAAGGATGCTGAATATATATTGATATTTTCTATTACTGATTACCAGTTTTGATAATTGGTATGAAAAAAAAATCATGCCATCCTGAACTGCACTGCCAAATAACACAAACCTTTAGCAGTCTAAAGCATGGGCCCAAAATTCTAAATACAATGTAAATTGTGGACAGGACACAATTAACATATTTTAGGTGTGTGCGTGTCTGTGCATGCTTTTGGAGAGACAGCTTCGGGGCTTGGTTGTTCGATTTTATAAAGTGATTGTTGATCGACCACCTCCTTGTATCTGTTAAACATCTGGTCAAAAACAACAGTCTTGTATTGATTGTATTCCATCACGTGACTTTTTTTCGGAAGTGGAAAAATGTGGTTATCAACCAGGCTCTTGTGCAGCAAGCAGTACGCAATCTATCAGAATATGCCTGAAGCTCATACTTTCCAACCCTCATGATTTTCTCCCATTGGTGGTGTGCCTTAAAGCCACTGCCTTTAGCGTCCTCTCTCACCTGAGAAGAAGACTATTATATATGTCTCCGTTATCCATAGGTTTATCTTTAACCCATAAGGTAGGCCGGCAAAGAGCTATTTCTCAGCATGTGTTTATTCCAGCCGGCACGTTAATACACTGACACCCAACATCCGGATTCCCATGATGCATTGCTTCAAAACTACAGCAAGTAGTAATGTCCAAAAACATAACAGAGACGAAGCAGAAGAACGAAGAAGAGACATGGCGACGACGAGTATGAAGAAGAAGTACGCTTGCAAGTTCCAAAGTAATTGGAAAAAATAATTTCAGTTCATCCAGGTCAGCTCGAAGAGGAAGGGGTATGCTGCCTGCAAATTTTGTAGATCAGACTTCTCCATTGAACACGGTGGCCAAACAGTTATACTCACTCATGAACGGATATCTGAAAATATATACACCCCCCGCTACCCACACACACCCACACCTCAACAAACCCAATTAGTGCTGCACCCCTTCTGAAAACAGTCGCTAATAAATTATATGTAAAACTTTAAAAGTTTTATATATACTCTGATTACCACCAATATAAATATAAATTGTGTAATTTATAACACATGTGTTTATACTTGTGCCTGCTTACATGAGCCAGATTAAAGTTTCATCTGAAGATGATGTTATATGAAAAAAGTCTCCAAAGAGTTGGTAAGTCTGAGGAGAAGGCGTTTCCCATCATACCTTGCTGTAGTTAAAATTATCACTTATGACAGTTTGCTTGCATCTTTAATGTGTTGCTTTGTATAGACATGGTTTAATAGTTCAAATGTGTTGTTGGTTATAGTCGTGTTCTGTTTGTTGCGATCCGTTACTCGGACCTTCACATGTTGTTGTTTATTTTTCCATCCGTGTTTTCATTCTCCGTCTGACCCACTTATTTCCCTTTTTGTCCATCACTATGGTTACTCATCAGTCTACCTGCTAATCACGGTCCCTGCACACCTGTTTCTTGTTATCACCACCTTTTATAAGTCAGCCTTTCTGTTCACTCATTCTCAGATCCTAATTTGCCCACGCGCAACAGTGACGACTTTCGACCTTCATCTTCGTATGTATATTCTCGCTAGCTTTTACGCTAAGCCATTTGTTAATTTCCAGCTCACATGCTGAGGAATTGTTTTTCTGTTTTGGCCAGCATAGTTTATCATTCTGTATTTCCTAGTTCTCATACTAGCGTCATTTGTTTGCTTTCTCTTTACACCAGATTTTTTGTTCCTAGCCTTTTTATTATTTAATAAATACATTAAATCTTACCTTTGCTATGTTCTGCTTCGACGCATCCACGGGAAAACAACACCGGCATTACCATGCCGAAAAAGAATCATCACACTGTTAGATTTTTGACACTTTTGGTGGTAATCTGGCACCCTTTGTAAGAATGGTCGGTTAAATGTTGATTTTCAAATATTTTCACTTAGGGCTGTGCGATATGGCCTTTTATTAATATCACAATAATTTTAAGCTATATCACGATACACGATATATATCTCAATATTTTGCCTTAGCCTTGAATGAACACTTGATGCATATAATCACAGCAGTATGATGATTCTATGTGTCTACATTAAAATATTCTTGTTCATACTGCATTAATATATGCTCATTTTAAACTTTCATGCAGAGAGGGGAAACCACAATTAAGTCCATCCATCCATTTTCTACCGCTTATTCCCTTTTGGGGTCGCAGAGGGCGCTGGCGCCTATCTCAGCTACAATCGGGCGGAAGGCAGGGTACACCCTGGACAAGTCGCCACCTCATCGCAGGGCCAACACAGATAGACAGACAACATTCACACTCACATTCACACACTAGGGACAATTTACTGTTGCCAATCAACCTATCCCCAAGTGCATGTCTTTGGAAGAGGGAGGAAGCCGGAGTACCCGGAGGGAATGCGTGGGTTCCCTCCGGGTACTCCGGCTTCCTCCCTCTTCCAAAGACATGCACTTGGGGTAAGTCAATTGACCAAAACTGTATTTATTAAACAGTTATTAAGCAGTGGCACAAGCATTCATGTCCTTTCCAAAACAGAAAGTGCAAGATTGTCAGAGACGTTTTAAAACAAGCTATTATTGCACTTTTGTGCATGATGTCACTGAGATCACATATCAAAACAACACTAAATTAAAGTGCACTTTTTGTAAAGAACACAACTACAATATTTTAAAACAAACAAAGTGCACTTTTGTGCATGATGTCACACAAGATATTTCAATAAATGTCAAATAAACATTAGCTGCATAATAGGAAATCAAATAGTGTATGTCCTTTGCTATGTGGTAGGTTACTATGGACTTTATTCAATTCTGTTGTTGACTATTTTTTTCATACAATCTGGAAATGGTTGCTTCGGCATTTTATGGGTATGGCACCAAATGGAGATGTTGAAATGCAGTTTCAAGCACTCTTCATTCTCTAGCGGGGGACTTTTCAAATGATGCTAAAAATTAGCAGTAGGTGCTACTTTAACGCTTTTGCTGCACACTTGTTCGACATCTTCCCATTTGAAGACAAACCACCACCAGACGATGGATCGCGTGCTGTTTTTCTTAGGAATTATTCTTCCTTCATTTGTTACCAGATTGGCACCTTCTCTCTCGTATTACCACTCTCACCACTCTGCTAGCATCACAGCTAATGTTACCCATGCTGCTACCTCTCATGCGAGGGCGTATGGAGCGACAGTATGTGACTTATGTAAGAAGGTGCGCTTGTTTGTGAGAAGGAGAGACAGGAAAGAGTGATCAAAGCCTCCAGTGTAATGCCTGCAGCTAAAAGTAACTGCGTGAGAACGTATACTCGAATATAACGATATAGTCATTTTGTATATCGCACAGAGTCAAACCCACGATATATCGAGTATATCGATATATCGCCCAGCCCTAGTTTCATTGTAAAATGGATATCAGTGGACTGATGATTTAACAGGCAATTCTGGACCTTTCATTAGAAGTGATTAGAGTAGCTGTTAACTGCACATAAGAGCTCCAACACTTAAGAGTAATACGACACAGGTAAAATAAAAATTCCGCATAGCTACTTGAGGAAGAGTAAGAATGTATTCAGTGTAAATACTATTCTTGTGCTAACTTCTGGAATTATTTAGTAGCTAATCTTTAATGGTATTTTAATGTTACAACTGTAGGTATGTAATTTTGCGAAAGATAGATAGAAACACTATCACATAGACCAGGGGTCGGGAACCTTTTTGGCTAAGAGAGCCAAGAATCCAAATATTTTAAAATGTATTTCCGTAAGAGCCATATCATTTTTTTTTTCAACACTGAACACAACTAAACGCGTGCATTTTTAAGTAAGACCAACATTACTAGAATATAATAGGTCTTGTATTCTTTGTAATAACGTTGATATTCTGAAGCTAACTGTGGAGGGGCGTGGCCTGCAAGCCTGCAGCGAAGCGGGGTGTGCCAGGACCGGCCTCGAAATCAGCGACAGGTGCGTAAATGGCCCACCTGGACCTTGTTATCTAATCATCTGGCGCTCTGTTATAAGCAGGAGCCGGGAGGAGAGACAGGGTTGGAGCTGGAGTCGGAGCGAGAACGAAAGAGAAAAAGACAATTGCTGGAAAGCAACTGAGAGACTTATTGAAAAATAAAAAAATATCGTAACCCTGAAACAGGCTTTCATGTCGGTGCTTGGTGGTCTGAAGAACCCGCAGGAGGGCAAGCCCTAAGAAAAACAATAATAAATAAAACATGCAATTTCTTGAACGAGTGTAGTAGAAAAAAGATGGATGGATTCGAATGCATGAGCATGTTTAATATTTTGAACGTTATTTTCAACACTTTGATTACAAGTGGAATTGGTCATTACTTATTGTGTTCAGCAGTGTTAGCTCAGATTTATCCGAGAGCCAAATGCAGTCATCAAAAGAGCCACATCTGGCTCTAGAGCCATAGGTTCCCTACCCTTGACATAGACTATAAAAGATGCACATTTTATTCATTTATGATATAAAAACAGGACTGGTTAGCATGTGTACAGCTAAAATATAAAAAAAACATCTACAATTTACAGCAACCGCAAGGGAAATTATAGGCTGAAATGCTCACATTTCTACCGACACAGATGACAGAGCATGATATAAATGTTCTTTTTCCTACTTTGTGCATTGATTGAAGAGGTGTGCTGCCTTGTCTAACTGTTGTGTTTTTCCGGTGTCATTGCAACTTTTTCTACAAAGCCACATTTGTTTCCATTATCAAAAAGGTACTGTCAATGTTCTGGCTGCATAAAAAAACAATTCCCTCTTTTTTTTTTTCTGTGCTTTCATATGTTCATGCTGATGTTGAAACACAAGATGCAGTGTGTTTGCGTTGGCTTCTGAGCTTTTGCATTGTTCTCTAAACTTAATCTGCAAATGTGAAAAAGCAAAGTTGCAAATAATATGAGTCACACACTTTAGGGGTACTGTTTCACCCTGTGTCCTGATAAGTAATTGTTCTGAAGAGGTGGTACTAAAAGTGTAATATATGGGCGTTCTCACCTGCATAAAACATTGTATCAGAACTCCTAATGTCCACATCAAGAGATGCCTACATACCTATTACAGCATGCAGGAAGCAAATTTCCCGTGAAATAAAAGAGCTAATGGGAAATGGAGGGCGGAAAGCAGCATTCCTTTTTGCCCACTAAGCTGGAACAAGGACGGGAGGCGGGCAGACCCACAAAACTTCCACATGACTTCCTGGAACTAAATTCATCATGAACCAGCAGAAATTGGGCACGTTATTACTTTTTTGCGACGTTTATCATTTTGGTCCATATGCGTCTGAAATATCCCACTGTCCAAAAACATGTTAGGTTCATCAGAGAGGTTGTTTGTCTATATGAGCTGTATCCTAAGGAACCTTGGGATAGACTGCTGCCAACCCTCGACCCTGAACAGGGCAAGCCGTAGAAAATGAGTGAATGAATGAATGAATAAACGGTGTTGCAATAGGGATTCAAGGCCACAAGCACTTGGAATGGCGAGCTTATTTTGTGGGTTTTTTTGGCCTACTTAGTTTCAGTATAGTGGTCGTTTCACAACTGAAAGGTTGCGGATTTAATCTGTACGCTTCCATGCACTTTTTAGATGAGCTACTGCCGGCTAAATTTTTCTGGTGCAGGGGAAACAAATCCGAAGTGTCGTAAAGTAGTCAGTTAATTGGTTATACAGGGGTATGATCTGTGTACCTCTTTCACCAGGTTAGTCACGGAGGGTGTATTTATTTCAGCAGCATTTCTGAAGAAAGTAAGTGAAAGTCAGCAGGCTCAAAGCCATTAGACTTCATTTCTGAGGTCACAGATAGGTTGAATGCACCAAAGCTACACTGCAACAGCCCCGTCAGAAATATTATCTAAATCAAGAGCTTGTTGGCTATTTGCTCTTGTCTTCACTCCATGTAGTGTAGGAAATCCCAGGGAGAATTGTCTGGCCACAGAAAACCCACCAGTGAAAGAAACCTATTGATTTTCTTTGTTTCCCTATGCTCACTCTGCTAGAGTTGTTTGTTACTTTTTTTGTCCAGTGCCTTGGTTTTATGTACAGGCAGCAGGATCAATAGAGACTCTTCCTCACTTGTGTGTTTACAGCTTCATGAAAACTTTCAATCTCTTCATTTTCTCCAGGGGTTCCAAGTAGTTGACTTCTAATGATTGACAATTGCAGTGGGCCGTAAAGGACGTTGGATAGAATACAACAAAATGAGACACATATTTTTTGTTTAGTTACATTCATTTCAGCAAAGAAGCACATTATTGACCTTAGGCATAATTGGCATAATAGTAATTATGCACTTATTCTGCATGTTATGTGCTGTAGATCTGCCATTTTTTTTGCCTTCAGACCAAGGGCCCAGACTAATGTCTGAAATAACAATAGTAGTGAATGATATTCAACGGCACCAGTTTAAAGGTATGTTTTTGAATAAATTACACCTGCATTGGGTTTTTAAAGATAGGTTTTCAGTCTCTGTGGAAACAGTGTTCATAATTTTCGATGAAAGTTTTGACCAAAATAATGTAGCAGGACATATACATTAATTGTTTGACAGCAAATACACTTAAATGGAAAAAAAAACATCCCCACATACAACACTTTACTGTGAATAATTAAAAAAAACTAACATATCATGAAGTATATTACAGTTTAAATGTCATGTTCTGTGTTCTGGATTATGTTTTGTTATTTTTTGTTAGTTTTTGGACTTCATTAGTTCCTGTTTGCGCTCCCCTGTTTGTTTTAGTTTCAATGACAACTAATTAGTTTCACCTGTCTCATGTCTTTGGATCACGCACCTGCTCTAATCAGAGACTATTATTTAAGCCTGTTTTGCCACTTAGCGACATTAGCCTCTTTTGACTTTTCTTGCCATAGATTATCCTGTTCATTCATGCCGTGTCCAGTAAGTATTTTCGTTTCATGTCCATAGTTCTTGTTATTTGTTTCAAGGCACAGATTAGTGAGTTTTTTTCATGTTTTTAGTTCATGTCCATAGTTTATGCTAAGTCTTAGCTTTTGTTTCCTGCGTTAAGCTGTGCCTTCGCCTTCAGCGCTTTTTGTAGTACTTTGAGTTTGAATCATTAAATAATGTTCCTACCTTCAAGCCGTGTCCAGTATAGTCCGATTGCATCCCGGGAGAACAATCCTCGCAGCAAGCTGCGACACCCTCGCCATGATATTAACATAATGATTCCAGCATTCTCTTACTGTTGTGGTTCCTACAGATATTTTTTTTTCACAAAATGCGCTTCAAATTTAACTTCATTTTGGCACTTGATAAAAAAAAAAAGATCGTAAGTGTGTATTTAATACATTGTTCCCTCACTGACTACAATCTCATTTTTATTTCAGATTTTACCAGTGTACCATTGATTACATTGAGATTTGAGTACCCATTGGCGTTTAATTTTTAAATTGTGTTGATATAAGAGTGTATAAAATGTTTTAATCCTCAGTGGACAAAGGTTGACATTTTTGTCATTTCTGTAAATGTTTACTGTATTTTGGCCATCGTTTGTATTTTGTAGCTCCATTACAGTTGATTTCTCCTAAAGAGGGTTTTTGATCATCTTAAACACTGACAGTTATTTGATGATATTCTAAAGGCAAACAGGACATGACATTCCTTTATTTTTCAAAATGACTTTTTTGGTCAAGTCTCTCACAATCGCCTTCAGCCCCTAAACAATACTATGCATGTAATAGTTTTTTTCCCCAAAACCTTTTAAAAACCTTTTGTTTAAGTGATGTCCCAGTTTTCAGTGAACATACATTTTCATAACAAGAGTTATTATACAAGTACAACCCATATACCCATATATATATATTTTTTACCAATACACTTATCAAAAGGCCTCAAAAGGTATCAAACTTTAAAACAACTATACATTATTGATATTGCTATTATACAATATATTATTTTTATTATTATATTACATTATATTTTATTGAAAATTTTGAGCAAAAAAGAAAAAAAACTTTTTTTAATGTTTTCATGCCCATTGAATGCGTGGGTTCCCTCCGGGTACTCCGGCTTCCTCCCACTTCCAAAGACATGCACCTGGGGATAGGTTGATTGGCAACACTAAATTGGCCCTAGTGTTTGAATGTGTGAATGTTGTCTGTCTATCTGCGTTGGCCCTGCGATGAGGTGGCGACTTGTCCAGGGTGTACGTCGCCTTCCGCCCGATTCTAGCTGAGAAAGGCACCAGCGCCCCCCGCGACCCCAAAGGAAATAAGTGCTAGAAAATGGATGGATGGATGAAAACTTAAGGCCTTTTAAGTCCTTTTTGGCGTTGAAGATAATTACATTTGTAATATTCCCAGAGGGGTAAAAGGATAGGTATTTAGCTTTTATAACTTTTCTGTGAAAAAGTGCATGGAAGCGTACAGTTAATAACAACCCTACCTTGCGGATTCACCAAAAAAAGTTGGAGGAAGGTCTGGAACAATAATCAAGAGGATACTGTACATGTACTTGTATCGAACTGATCACAGCTGGGCCGCTTCAAAAGCTGTAGGGACATGAAGCGTGCATAAATAGTTTGTTTATTACAGGGGTACCCACACTTTTTCAGCAGGCGAGCTACTTTTCAAATGACCAAGTCGAGGTAATCTACCTTATCTTCACGTATATATGTATATATTATGTATATATATATATATATATATATATATATTCATCACAAATATTTATTTATTAAGAAACAGGCATTTTTTGTTAACATGTTAAAGGTATTTAACAAAAATACAAGCATGTTTAACACATGTATAATGTTGTACTTGTATGCATGTGCGAAATAAACTCAAAACATAATATATAGATTCCTTTCTTTCATGAAGAAAAACTTATAAGTTGGTGTATTACCTTATACTGATGACTTCAATTGATCGTAATCAGACAAGAGTCACATTTGTGCTAATAACTTCCGCATTCTCGAATTTACATTGCGGAGGGAGAAAAAAAAGTCTTCCTTTCCGTCCAACACCACATGAAAGAGGTTAGGTTTTGGTACCTTATTTGTCCAGCTTCCACTCTCGTTTTTCCAAGAATTACATTGACGGCAAACTCTAGCTTGCTAGCTCGTGCGCTATCTTTCTGAGACTCTTATTTTGTTAGCGCAGGCAGGATGGAGCAGCACTTTTATTGTGAAGACAGGAATTGGGGTTTTGACTGCAGGTGCGGTGCGAGAGTCTGTTGACATAAAGTGTTTTTCCTGCCTTCCTGTCAGTGTCCATCCACCCATCCATTTTCTACCGTTTATCCCTTTGTGGTCGTGGGGGGCGCTGGTGCCTATCTCAGCAACAATCGAGCGGGAGGCGGGGTACTCTCTGGACAAGTTGCCACCTCATCACAGGGCCAACACAGATAGACGGACAACATTCACACTCACATTCACACACTAGGGCCAATTTAGTGCTGCCAATCAACCTATCCCCAGGTACATGTCTTTGGAAGTGGGAGGAAGCCAGAGTACCCAGAGGGAACCCACGCATTCACGGGGAGAACATGCAAACTCCACACAGAATAAAAATAATACCTGGGATTTATATAGCGCTTTTCTAAATACCCAAAGTCGCTCTACATGTGTGTGGGGGGCGGCTGGGGGAGGAGGGAGGATAAAAACAACTTTATTAAAAAAGAAAACTAAGATAACCAAGCAGGAAAAGAAAAAAAAGAAAAAGAATAAAGAAACACTAAGGCCAGGGTCAGTTTGGGAAGGTTAGTGTGAAAAGGTGAGTTTTTAGGGTGGTTTTGGAGGTAGGGAGAGAGGGGGCATCTCTGATGTGCCTGGGGAGAGCGTTCCAGAGAGAGGGGGCAGCCATGGAGAAGGCCCTGTCGCCCCAGGTTCGGCGCCTGGTCTTGGGGACCTCCAGGAGGCCGGCATCCCTAGACCTGAGGGAACGGGACGGAGCATGTGGTTGGAGGCAGTGTTAATTTTGACAGCAAAATTTGATTTAGTTTTACTCATAGTATTTTGACTAAAATGTAATTTAGTTTTAGTCACAATTTAGTTATTTAAATTGTTTTAGTTTTAGTTTAGTTTTAGATGACGAAATATCATAAGATTATAGTCGACGAAAACTAAAGTAGATTTAGTCGACTAAAGGGTAATATGTAATCTTTCCCTTAAATTTCTGAAAGTCAAAGCAAAACAGCGGAAAAATCACCGATACAAGTCGTGTTTTGATGAAAATCATGTCTCAAATTTAGTATTTCACGAGTAAGCTGTGTAATAAACGGGATAACATCGAGTGAGATGTATGTTGTGGAAAATACTTACCTGTGTGTGGATTTCGGGGTGATTCGACTGTAAATGTTGCTTCAAGTTTGTTGTTTGTCCCCGTAATCCTCGCGCTGCATTTCTTACACTGCGTCTTGTTATCTTTGACGTCAAATATAAAATCTCCCCATAAGTCCTCCCTCCTCTTCCTCCCCGGCGTTGACATGTTGTCTTCTGCAGCGCATTCCCGCGTCAGTCTCAAACGCAAACTACGTTTCCGTCGCTTCCTTACCACGTTGCTCTGATTGGTTCTCTTCCCAACTCCTCCTGCCTCTTCCTAACGAAATGAGTTCCGATTGGATCTCGTCTCTGGCAGACATTTTCGTCTCGTTTTTATTCGTTGACGAATATGTCAGTACACCTCGTCATCGTCTTAGTCCACGTAAATTATTTTTTATTTAGTTATTGTCTCGTTTTAGTCAGAAAAAAAAGGTCGTTGACGATAACTGACGAACATTTTTCGTCAACAAAATCAACACTGGCTGGAGGAGGTCAGAGAGGTAGGGTGGAAAGATCCCGAGCCCAGGATTGAACCCAGGACTACTCAGGACCTTCGTATTTTGAGGTAGACGCACTAACCCCTCTTCCATCGTGCTGCCCTACCTGTCAGTGTGTTTTTTCTTAATACTGACCTCACATCACCCATCGCATCTCACAAGATCCTCGGGTCCAATGTCAGTCAAGTGACTACATAGTGAAGATTGGTGGTCACAAATTTTCAGGACAATTTTTTTTTTTTATAGCCTGGCTGGCAATCGACGGACACACCCTCTGCGATCGATCGGTAGCTCGTGATCGACGTATTGGGCACCCCTGGTTTATTAGAAGTTTTGCAAGTTCAACACTAATCAAAACCACACTACTTTTCTGCGTGCAACATTACTGTACCTCCTGTGGACAGGCAGCCTGTTCCTGCCTTGCTGCAGAGTTCTCACACGCTCATTTTGGTGCAGAGGGCGCCACACATTGAATTAAACAGGTTCTGATTGATAAGGTAGTTGAAGGCAAATCTGCTCCGGCTAATTGTCTTTCAAATGCCCTCATTA